>NW_027453652.1:0-12500 GCF_964194025.1 Convolutriloba macropyga | reverse complement strand
CCGCTTACTAGAAACAACATAATACTTATCGTGCATACCTTTCCATAACTTGTCCTTTTCAGATGCATTAGTTTCCCTTTGTCTTGGCTTCTACAGTCAGACTGGCTACTAGTAACAGCACAGTACTAATCACATATCGTTCTACAGTTTGCAGACAACTTTCACATGTTGATGTTTCAGCTTTCGCCTACTAGAAACAACATAATACTCGCTGTATACATTTGTAGTTCTCTATGTAACTTTCATGTGAAGAAGTTTCGCCAGTCTTTTTGACTGTCTCAAATCTGAGTCATGCTTAGGCTACTAGTTGCTTCATAGTACTTATCGCCTCGAGATCATTGAACAAAACTTGATTTTCACATGTTGCTGTTTCAGCTTCCGCTTACTAGAAACAACATAATACTAGTCTCATTAAGTTCCGTCTCTTTGCAATTTTCTTATGAAGAAAATTCGCCATCACAATGACTCCAGCAGTTCTTGATCAAGGAATGCAATCATTGATCAGAATGCTATTATTTGAATCGGTTCTGCTTTAAGTGTTCCAATTTTATTGGAAGCACCAACAATAGAACATCAATGTGTTCAATCGAGAGTTATATAACCCTGAATCGGACGCAGTCAACAGCCGAAGCCGAGACCGCCTTTTGCGTTAGAGAGGTCGGTAAACAAATCTTGCGATTCATACCGAATTAACACATATAGCTGTGCTCCTCTTCGTAAAGCGAGCCAAGTGATCCCCTGTTGAAGGATGTATTTGGACCAATCTAGTAGCATTTGGTTTCCAACAAGCTCTCCCAAGTTAGCTTACTTATTGGGCTTTTCAACCAATTCGGTTGGCTACAAGCATCATCAAAGTACTAGCCACAGTTTGATCGCAAAATTCTACGACTTTCACATGTTGATGTTTCGGCTTGCGCTTAGCCTACTATAAGCAACATAATACTAGTCATATCATAGAGCGTGATCAGCTTGTGACGTTCTCATGATGAAGTTTCACCAACAGTGTCTCACTTCGAGCTTAAATCCAGCTACTAGTAACTACACAGTACTGACTGCAACGATAACTTTTATCTATACCTTTCACATGCTGCGCTTTCGGCCAGGGCCTACTAACGTCAACATAATACTCGATATAAACTTTTGTTCATGATGCAGCTTCCCCATGCAGAAGTTTCGCCTTCAAATGCTCTCTTGGCCATATGACGTAAGAAAAGGTTACTAGTAACATCACAGTACTAGCCACAGTTTGATTGCAAAATTCTACGACTTTCACATGTTGATGTTTCGGCTTGCGCTTAGCCTACTAGAAGCAACATAATACTAGTCATATCATAGAGCGTGATCAGCTTGTGACGTTCTCATGATGAAGTTTCACCAACAGTGTCTCATTTCGAGCTTAAATCCAGCTACTAGTAACTACACAGTACTGACTGCAACGCTAACTTTTATCTATACCTTTCACATGCTGCGCTTTCGGCCAGGGCCTACTAACGTCAACATAATACTCGATATAAACTTTTGTTCATGATGCAGCTTCCCCATGCAGAAGTTTCGCCTTCAAATGCTCTCTTGGCCATATGACGTAACACAAGGTTACTAGTAACATCACAGTACTAGCCACAATTTGATCGCAAAATTCTACGACTTTCACATGTTGATGTTTCGGCTTGCGCTTAGCCTACTATAAGCAACATAATACTAGTCATATCATAGAGCGTGATCAGCTTGTGACGTTCTCATGATGAAGTTTCACCAACAGTGTCTCACTTCGAGCTTAAATCCAGCTACTAGTAACTACACAGTACTGACTGCAACGATAACTTTTATCTATACCTTTCACATGCTGCGCTTTCGGCCAGGGCCTACTAACGTCAACATAATACTCGATATAAACTTTTGTTCATGATGCAGCTTCCCCATGCAGAAGTTTCGCCTTCAAATGCTCTCTTGGCCATATGACGTAAGAAAAGGTTACTAGTAACATCACAGTACTAGCCACAGTTTGATTGCAAAATTCTACGACTTTCACATGTTGATGTTTCGGCTTGCGCTTAGCCTACTAGAAGCAACATAATACTAGTCATATCATAGAGCGTGATCAGCTTGTGACGTTCTCATGATGAAGTTTCACCAACAGTGTCTCATTTCGAGCTTAAATCCAGCTACTAGTAACTACACAGTACTGACTGCAACGCTAACTTTTATCTATACCTTTCACATGCTGCGCTTTCGGCCAGGGCCTACTAACGTCAACTTAATACTCGATATAAACTTTTGTTCATGATGCAGCTTCCCCATGCAGAAGTTTCGCCTTCAAATGCTCTCTTGGCCATATGACGTAACACAAGGTTACTAGTAACATCACAGTACTAGCCACAATTTGATCGCAAAATTCTACGACTTTCACATGTTGATGTTTCGGCTTGCGCTTAGCCTACTAGAAGCAACATAATACTAGTCATATCATGGAGCGTGATCAGCTTGTGACGTTCTCATGATGAAGTTTCACCAACAGTGTCTCATTTCGAGCTTAAATCCAGCTACTAGTAACTACACAGTACTGACTGCAACGATAACTTTTATCTATACCTTTCACATGCTGCGTTTTCGGCCAAGGCCTACTAACGTCAACATAATACTCGATATAAAATTTTGATCATGATGCAGCTTTCCCATGCAGAAGTTTCGCCTTCAAATGCTCTCTTGGCCATATGACGTAACACAAGGTTACTAGTAACATCACAGTACTAGCCACAATTTGATCGCAAAATTCTACGACTTTCACATGTTGATGTTTCGGCTTGCGCTTAGCCTACTAGAAGCAACATAATACTAGTCATATCATAGAGCGTGATCAGCTTGTGACGTTCTCATGATGAAGTTTCACCAATAGTGTTTCATTCGAATTGGTTCTGCTTTAAGCTCTCCAATTGTTTTGGATGAACCAGTTTTGCCCTTCGAAGCCACTTTTGTGAGCTTTTGTGGGTCTTTACCAAGAGGATATACCTCAAGGCCTCTTTCAATTCCTTTAAGTTCTTTCAACTCCTTTACAGTTTCTAGGTTCACATAGCTGCAAACCTTATTTCTAGTTTTAAGTCTGGCCAACTTGGGGAGAGTTGGTGCAGACCGTGACCAATTCTAGTAGGATGCCACAACAAGAATGTGATCAACTTAGCTTGTCGATGAACCTGCCCCACATTCAAACAACTCTATCGCCTTTTCCTCGTATAGTTATATGCGAGGGCCTCTCATAGAGAGCGCTGTTAGCAACCTTTTCCACATAGACGATAAAGTTGTGAGTGTTTTGCACATGGCTGTTGTCATCACCACGTGACGAGTCAACTCAGCTTGACTCTCTACACTCCGACAAGCTTTGCACATACGCCTTTAGTTCAGTATGTGTCTTTAATCTGACTCCGGTGCCTCAAGCCGGAAAAATTGTCAGATTATGATCATTATCGGTTAGTCATCCCGATGCAAGATCGTATCGTACTGTCTTTGTCTACCTCCAGATTCCGAAGAACAGGAGGAGACTCTCCCAGACCTACATATCTGGGAGAATGTTCAGAGGGCGAGAAGCTGTGGATTACTCTCCCCTAAGAACTGACTAAACTTTACCCTCGTCCAAGGTAAGTTTATTTTAGCTAGCCTTCTATGTAAAGGATCTGAGGCTAAGCTGTGTTTTTTCGAGCCTTTGGCTCGGAGCAAGTTCAGTGGGCGCCCCGAGTAGCTCAACTCTTTCCCACTGAACAGCGCAACGCTCTGTCACTCGCTGGGATTTTTGCGTGTCGGTTCTAACCACGCGACTTGTGGACCTTTTTAGGCCTTTCTCATTCACAAGTCTATAGCTGGGCTTCTATAACCCAGCTTCTGAGATCTAGATAGCTGCAGTTCTGCTAGGCTGCTTTTGCTAACTAGTCTCCCTTTAAGCAGTCCCTTGCCATGACTGCTGAACTATGTATCCACACAAGTAGTTTTTGAGCTCGATACATAATTCGAGATTGGTTGCCAAGCAATCTCTAGCGACAGAGCGTCATGCGCACTACAGACATGGCCTCTACCAGCAGCCATGCCCGAAGGAATCAATCACTGATCCTTCCGCAGGTTCCCCTACGGAAACCTTGTTACGACTTTTACTTCCTCTAGACAATTAAGCTCGATCCGCTTCATCCCGTTGCCGGAGACCGAAGTCCCAACAGTAGGAATTTGCAATTCTTGCTTAACTATCCAATCAGTAGTAGCGACGGGCGGTGTGTACAAAGGGCAGGGACGTAATCCCTATGAGTTGTTGACTCATAAGTACCAGGAATTCCTGGTTCACGTCTGCAAGTTACAACAGACGATCCCCTTGAAGCGCTGTACTTTTCTCTGATTGCCCAGTCCATTTCGGACCAAGGGCTGAGTACTCAATCTAAAAGTACACAGTGTAGCGCGCGTGCAGTCCAGAACATCTAAGGGCATCACAGACCTGTTATAGCCTCACTTCATCTGCGGTATTTAATTCCGCATAGTTCCTCTAAGAAGTGTTTGAATTCACATATAGTGAATTTCATTATTTAGATGGAGAAGATCTCGTTCGTTATCGGAATTAACCAGACAGATCACTCCACTAACTAAGAACGGCCATGCACCACCGCCCATATAATCATGAAAGATATTCAATCTGTCAATCCTTAAGATGTCTGGACCGGGTGAGTTTTCCCGTGTTGAGTCAAATTAAGCCGCAGGCTCCACTCCTGGTGGTGCCCTTCCGTCAATTCCTTTAAGTTTCGATTTTGCAACCATACTTCCCCCGGAACCAATAAACTTTGGTTTCCCGGTTAATCTCTTGCCAAGTCAAGATCGACTTTGACAAATTGTAGGTTGGTATAGTTTATGGTCAGAATTACGAGGGTATCTAATCCTCTTCAATACTCTGACTTTCGTTCTTGATTAATGAAAACATTCTTGGCAAATGCTTTCGCAGTAGTTTGTCTTGCCACGATCCAAGAATTTCACCTCTAACGTAGCAATACAAATGCCCCCGTCTGTTCCTTTCAATCATTACCGCACTCAGCCAACCGGCATCAATCGAGTAGCGGGTCATTCTCCATTATTCCATGCTTTATTATTCGATCCCAAAGGATGCTTTGAACACTCTAATTTTCTCAGGGTGAAAACACCGTTTCCACAGTTCGTCACATTTAAGTGCAAACTATTTCTTCGATGCGAAGGATGAGCGGAACGAGTCAACAGATTTAACTGAAGACCATGTTGCCGTTCTACTCAAACAGATCCAACTATGAGCTTTTTAAACGCAGCAACTATTGCATACGCTTGTAGAGGCTGGTATTACCGCGGCTGCTGGCACCAGACTTGCCCTCTACTCGTTCATCAATGGAGCTTTTAAGTCCATTCCATTCTGATTACAAACCATAAAGGTTCATATCATTATTTCTAGTCACTACCTCCTCGTGCGGAGAGTGGGTAATTTGCGTGCCTGCTGCCTTCCTTGGATGTGGTAGCCGTTTCTAAGGCTCCCTCTCCGGAATCGAACCCTGATTCCCCGTTACCCGTCACAACCATGGTAGTCCGTTACACTACCATCATAGGTTGATAGGTCAGAAATTCGGAAGTTCCGTCCCCAAGCCGAAGCTATCTGGGATCTTTCAGTTACTAGGACTCATCACGGGATGTGTCTGTACTTAGCAAATCACCCGGTGTAGTCTTGTAAAAGTCTCCGACAGTGTCGGACAATCAGCATGCATTAGCTGCAGGGTTACCGCAGTTATTCATTTAGCTTGCAAATCAACTAATAGATAGTAACTGATTTAATGAGCCATTCGCGGTTCCACTTTTTCAAGCTTCGCTTGCACATGCATGGCTTAGTCTTTCAGACAAGCATATGGCAACTGACAGGATCAATCAGTTTAATTGTACTTTGAACAATCTTTCGATTTGTTCGAATTTAGAAAGACATAGCCTTGCGGCCTCGTCAATCTTGCTTTGAGCTTTTTAAATCACGAAGAGTTTCAATGCATGCTTTGGCATGGCTACTAGTTACTACACAGTACTCTACACACTTAGAGTTACCCACGATTACACATTTCACATGCTGATGTTTCGGCTCGCGCGTACTAGAAACAGCATAATACTATGTGTACTGGTAGATAGCGCTCTGTGAGCATTTCCCATGAGCAGGTTTTGCCCTCCAAATCTCTGTTCTACTGTTACCAATACCGGCTAACAACTGTATCATACTAGGGAGAATTGACTCATGATTTAAAAACCAGATGTTCACATGTCGATGTTTCGGCTCTCGCCTACTAGAAACAACATAATACTAGTCTGTTAAAAATCTCAATCACGCCGCCTCTTCAGATACAGAAGTTTTACCTTTTATTGGTTAGAGAACAGCTTTCCAGCTGTCGACATGGTTACTAGTAACAACACCGTACTCAACACAAAAACTTTTCAACTTCACAACTTTCACATGCTGATGTTTCTGCTTTCGCATACTAGAAACAGCATAATACTTATTGTTTTGTCAAGTAATTTGTGTGTCTTTCCCATGTGAAGTTTCACCGGTCAACAATGTTTCCCTGACCAATTACGGCTACTAGTAGCTGTATAATACTAGGGAAAATGATTGAGGATTTAATATCAGATTTTCACATGTTGATGTTTCGGCTTTCGCCTACTAGAAACAACATAATACTAGTCTGCTAAGAAATCTCGCTCAAATTGCCTTTTCACATACAGAAGTTTCACCTTCTATTGGTTAGAGAACAGTTCTCAGCTGTCGACATGGTTACTAGTAACAACATCGTACTCAACACAAAAATTCTTCAACTTCACAACTTTCACATGCTGATGTTTCTGCTTTCGCGTACTAGAAACAGCATAATACTTATTGCTTTGTCAAGAAGTGTGTGTGTCTTTCCCATGCGAAAGTTTCACCGGTCAGCAATAATTGCCGTGTCCAATTAAGGTTACTCATAGCTGTATAATACTAGGGAAAATGATTGAGGATTTAATATCAGATTTTCACATGTTGATGTTTCGGCTTTCGCCTACTAGAAACAACATAATACTAGTCTGCTAATAAATCTCGCTCAAATTGCCTTTTCACATACAGAAGTTTCACCTCTTCTTGGTCACTGTACAGATGATGCTGTCTGTTCTTTATTTGGTTCTGCTTATTATAAGGAGGGGCATCACTCCTTCCTCCTTGGTTTGCATGCATTAAGCCTGCTTTGTGAAAAGCGTATCTTTCTAGCTTTTCTTCGCCTTACTCGAGTAGGACGATACAATCCAGACATTAGTCAGTCTTGGTGTAAAGTCACTGAGTATTATTCGGTTCTGCTTTATTCAGCAATATGCTGTATAATTGTTGTAATTTGCGAACATATTTGTTCTCAGTTCCGAACTACTAGCGACGACAGATTACCAGCGGTCATGAGCCATCAAGGTAGTTCTTTGGTGCATCAAGTAGAGAGGTGCCATCAAACAACACTTCCCTAATAATGCTACACACATAGAATTTGCTACAGTGCAGCTTTTTACTTTGCAAAATTTGCGCACAAATTTTGCATAGAATAAATGTTTTATCAAGATTTTTAGATCCCCTCCCTTGAGAGAACGTTACTCCTTTAAGTGAACACCCCGCGGCGTCCTGTTGTTATTGCTTATAACCATTTCGCAAGCCGGAGGCATAATGCACTACGCAAGCCGCTACTTTGGCACAGAGGCACCTAGTTTTACACCCGGGACTTCAGGTGGCCCAGTTTTACACCCAGTACAGCGGTGCCAGTTGGTAACCCGGTGGATCCTCGGAGACCAGACATGATCATAGATCAAACCCGATGTATGCTACTCCTGAACGTATAGTATCTCCACTGTGCAATGAAATTATCGTTCGTTTCGGGCCTTCCTATACGTTCAGCAGACAATCGCTAGGAATTCACCTCGTGACCCGTGGTGACCACACTGGATTTCAAGTTTATTGATTTGGACAGACCTGTCATTTATTTTGCTTTTCAGCTTCAGTTCTGCTCGATCTAGCTTGCCTAAGGCTTGATCTCGCTTTGCTCACCCCTGTAGGAGCCTCTACTAGTACCACTCGGAGTAATGGGGAATCCACCAGACCTAATCGATGAATGCCATCAAACAACAAACATCATACCCGGCTTCATCAGGCATATTTTATTACTTCCGAGAGGTACTTTAGTATCAGATCTTTCTCCATGCCTCTTATGAGGACCCGTCAGACCTTTCGGTTTATCGTTTAGCTTCAGTCCTGCTCGATCTAGCTTTCCCAAGGCTCGATCTAGCTCTATTCGCCCCACTAGAGGGCTCTCTAAGACCCCTCGGTCTTAGTGTTAGCTCCGGTACTGCTCGGTCGTGCTTGCTGAAGGCCCGACCCAGCTTTAGTTAGATTCTCGTACTTTCTCTTGGCCTCTCTAGGAGGACCAGACAGACCTCTCGGTCTATCGTTTAGCTTCAGTCCTGCTCGATCTAGCTTGCCCAAGGCTTGATCAAGCTCTATTCGCCCCGCTAGAGGGCTCTCTAAGACCCCTCGGTCTTAGTGTTATCTTCTGTAATGCCTAACCAAGCTTACTACAGGCCTTGGTCAGGTCTTTATCGGTCACCGATTAGTAACAGACCAATCATAGGGCCTTCCACCCTATCCGGGTTGAGGTCTTTAGTCCAGCCATATTTTGACAAGACACCTCTCCCTAATAATGCCCCACACATAGAATTACTGTCCATGCAGTATTTAACTTGTGTTTTTTTCTAAAATTTGATTTTCACTTTTTGGAGGTTCATTTGCTCCTCTGACACTCTTTCAGCTTCAATCTTACTCGATCTAGCTTTCCCAAGGCTCGATCTAGCTCTATTCGCCCCACTAGAGGGCTCTCTAAGACACTTCGGTCTTAGTGTTAGCTCCGGTCTTGCTCAATCGTGCTTGCTGAAGGCGCGATCAAGCTTTAGTTAGCTTCTCGTACTTCCTCTTGGCCTCTCTAGGAGGACCAGACAGACCTCTCGGTCTATCGTTTAGCTTCAGTCCTGCTCGATCTAGCTTTCCCAAGGCTCGATCTAGCTCTATTCGCCCTGCTAGAGGGCTCTCTAAGACCCCTCGGTCTTAGTGTTAGCTCCGGTACAGCTCGGTCGTGCTTGCTGAAGGCCCGATCAAGCTTTAGTTAGATTCTCGTACTTTCTCTTGGCCTCTATAGGAGGACCAGACAGACCTCTCGGTCTATCGTTTAGCTTCAGTCCTGCTTGATCTAGCTTTCCCAAGGCTCGATCTAGCTCTATTCGCCCTGCTAGAGGGCTCTCTAAGACCCCTCGGTCTTAGTGTTAGCTCCGGTACAGCTCGGTCGTGCTTGCTGAAGGCCCGATCAAGCTTTAGTTAGCTTCTCGTACTTTCTCTTGGCCTCTCTAGGAGGACCAGACAGACCTCTCGGTCTATCGTTTAGCTTCAGTCCTGCTCGATCTAGCTTTCCCAAGGCTCGATCTAGATCTATTCGCCCTGCTAGAGGGCTCTCTAAGACCCCTCGGTCTTAGTGTTAGCTCCGGTACAGCTCGGTCGTGCTTGCTGAAGGCCTGATCAAGCTTTAGTTAGCTTCTCGTACTTTCTCTTGGCCTCTCTAGGAGGACCAGACAGACCTTTCGGTCTCTTGCTTAGCTTCAGTCCTGCTCGATCTAGCTTTCCCAAGGCTCGATCTAGCTCTATTCGCCCCGCTAGAGGGCTCTCTAAGACCCCTCGGTCTTAGTGTTAACTCCTGTAATGCCTAACCAAGCTTACTACAGGCCTTGGTCAGGTCTTTATCGGTCACCGATTAGTAACAGACCGATCATGGGGCCTTCCACCCTATCCGGGTTGAGGTCTTTAGTCCAGCCATATTTTGACAAGACACCTCCCCCTAATAATGCCCCACACATAGAAATACTGTCCATGCAGTATTTAACTTGTGTTTTTTCTAAAATTTGATTTTCACTTTTTGGAGGTTCATTTGCTCCTCTGACACTCTTTCAGCTTCAATCTTACTCGATCTAGCTTTCCCAAGGCTCGATCTAGCTCTATTCGCCCCACCAGAGGGCTCTCTAAGACACTTCGGTCTTAGTGTTAGCTCCGGTCTTGCTCAATCGTGCTTGCTGAAGGCGCGATCAAGCTTTAGTTAGCTTCTCGTACTTTCTCTTGGCCTCTCTAGGAGGACCAGACAGACCTCTCGGTCTATCGTTTAGCTTCAGTCCTGCTCGATCTAGCTTTCCCAAGGCTCGATCTAGCTCTATTCGCCCCGCTAGAGGGCTCTCTAAGACCCCTCGGTCTTAGTGTTAGCTCCGGTACAGCTCGGTCGTGCTTGCTGAAGGCCCGATCAAGCTTTAGTTGGCTTCTCGTACTTTCTCTTGGCCTCTCTAGGAGGACCAGACAGACCTCTCGGTCTCTTGCTTAGCTTCAGTCCTGCTCGATCTAGCTTGCCCAAGGCTTGATCAAGCTCTATTCGCCCCGCTAGAGGGCTCTCTAAGACCCCTCGGTCTTAGTGTTAGCTCCGGTACAGCTCGGTCGTGCTTGCTGAAGGCCCGATCAAGCTTTAGTTAGCTTCTCGTTTTTTCTCTTGGCCTCTCTAGGAGGACCAGACAGACCTCTCGGTCTATCGTTTAGCTTCAGTCCTGCTCGATCTAGCTTTCCCAAGGCTCGATCTAGCTCTATTCGCCCCGCTAGAGGGCTCTCTAAGACCCCTCGGTCTTAGTGTTAGCTCCGGTACAGCTCGGTCGTGCTTGCTGAAGGCCCGATCAAGCTTTAGTTGGCTTCTCGTACTTTCTCTTGGCCTCTCTAGGAGGACCAGACAGACCTCTCGGTCTATCCTTTAGCTTCAGTCCCTGCTCGATCTAGCTTTCCCAAGGCTCGATCTAGCTCTATTCGCCCCGCTAGAGGGCTCTCTAAGACCCCTCGGTCTTAGTGTTATCTCCTGTAATGCCTAACCAAGCTTACTACAGGCCTTGGTCAGGTCTTTATCGGTCACCGATTAGTAACAGACCGATCATAGGGCCTTCCACCCTATCTGGGTTGAGGTCTTTAGTCCAGCCATATTTTGACAAGACACCTCCCCCTAATAATGCCCCACACATAGAATTACTGTTTATGCAGCTTTTCACTTGTGAAATTTTTAATTTTCGCAATTATTATAGAATAAGTGTTTGCGCAGCTTTTCATAGGTCGAGCTCTAGCTAGCTAGCTCAAGCTAGCTAGCTAGCTCAAGCTCAAGCTATCTAGCTCAAGCTCAAGCCAGCTAGCTCAAGCTCAAGCTAGCTAGCTAGCTCAAGCTCAAGCTAGCTAGCTAGCTCAAGCTCAAGCTAGCTAGCTCAAGCTCAAGCTAGCTAGCTCAAGCTCAAGCTAGCTAGCTAGCTCAAGCTCAAGCTCAAGCTAGCTAGCTCAAGCTCAAGCTCAAGCTAGCTAGCTAGCTCAAGCTCAAGCTAGCTAGCTAGCTCAAGCTCAAGCTAGCTAGCTAGCTCAAGCTCAAGCTAGCTAGCTCAAGCTCAAGCTCAAGCTCAAGCTAGCTAGCTAGCTCAAGCTAGCTAGCTAGCTCAAGCTCAAGCTAGCTAGCTAGCTCAAGTTCAAGCTAGCTAGCTAGCTCAAGCTCAAGCTAGCTAGCTAGCTCAAGCTCAAGCTAGCTAGCTCAAGCTCAAGCTAGCTAGCTCAAGCTCAAGCTAGCTAGCTAGCTCAAGCTCAAGCTCAAGCTAGCTAGCTCAAGCTCAAGCTCAAGCTAGCTAGCTAGCTCAAGCTCAAGCTAGCTAGCTAGCTCAAGCTCAAGCTCAAGCTAGCTAGCTAGCTCAAGTTCAAGCTAGCTAGCTAGCTCAAGCTCAAGCTAGCTAGCTCAAGCTCAAGCTAGCTAGCTCAAGCTCAAGCCAGCTAGCTCAAGCTCAAGCTCAAGCTAGCTAGCTAGCTCAAGCACAAGCTAGCTAGCTAGCTCAATCTCAAGCTAGCTAGCTCAAGCTCAAGCTAGCTAGCTCAAGCTCAAGCTAGCTAGCTAGCTCAAGCTCAAGCTCAAGCTAGCTAGCTCAAGCTCAAGCTCAAGCTAGCTAGCTAGCTCAAGCTCAAGCTAGCTAGCTAGCTCAAGCTCAAGCTCAAGCTAGCTAGCTCAAGCTCAAGCTCAAGCTAGCTAGCTAGCTCAAGCTCAAGCTGGCTAGCTAGCTCAAGCTCAAGCTAGCTAGCTAGCTCAAGCTCAAGCTAGCTAGCTCAAGCTCAAGCTCAAGCTCAAGCTAGCTAGCTAGCTCAAGCTAGCTAGCTAGCTCAAGCTCAAGCTAGCTAGCTAGCTCAAGTTCAAGCTAGCTAGCTAGCTCAAGCTCAAGCTAGCTAGCTAGCTCAAGCTCAAGCTAGCTAGCTAGCTCAAGCTCAAGCTAGCTAGCTCAAGCTCAAGCTAGCTAGCTAGCTCAAGCTCAAGCTCAAGCTAGCTAGCTCAAGCTCAAGCTCAAGCTAGCTAGCTAGCTCAAGCTCAAGCTAGCTAGCTAGCTCAAGC
>NW_027453651.1:0-67757 GCF_964194025.1 Convolutriloba macropyga | reverse complement strand
ATTTTTCCCGGTAATCATACAAAGTCAAGATCTATAAGAACGTATGTCGGTTCTGGGACCTAGTCATACTGGTGCTAGGACAATAGATCGAAAGATAACAGATCGAAAGCAAAAATTGGGACAATAGATCGAAAATTAAATTAAGTTACGTTTTGGCCAATGAGATTTGAGCGCTCATTTATTATACAGCATATAACAAGTTCTGTTGTGATATTTTGTTCGGTTGTGATAGATTCATATCAAGTCCCACGGGCCGCTAAGGCATGGCCATGGCTCGCGAGGCATGGCCAGAATGTGGTAATTATATTGCAGCTCGCAGATAATGCTCAATTTCAACCAATAGGAATAGAGATTGATTTTCGATCTATTGTCCCAATTTTTCTGTTTTCGATCTGTTGTCCTTTCGATCTATTGTCCGGTCGGGTCGATCTTGTCGGGTTTTTTTTCCGAAACCGGTCCGGTCACCAGTCATACTCTACTCACTGTAAACTAGTGTCCTGACAGATGTTCTTTTGACTTTTGAGTGAGGGTAGAGTAGAGTGGGGCATCCTACTATGCTGTATTTGTCATAGTGGTCTCCCACTAACAGTCTGTAAGCCAGAGTCCAGTTGAATGCCTTGCCACACTTGTAGCAGAAGTCTGTCTTGCACCGAGAACACTTCATGTGTGTACAGCCACCGTCTCTCTGAATGTGGATCTAAATTATCAACACGCAAACTTCAACATTGATTGCTTCTGCGGACCTAACTCCAAGTAGGATCAATTCTGTTTTGCCCCCCCCCAGTGTTTTTACGGCCCCATGTACAAATTACATGATGTAATGTACCACGTTACTATGTAAAAAAGCACGTGCGCCTGGGGGCGTAAAAGATGGTGGTGGTCAAGCAAGCCGATAGACAAGCAAGCCGAATTTTGAAAATGAGGTCAAGTAAGCCGAAAAATTTTGGGATACCGGTATTTAATTGCTCTTGAACGAAGTGCATAGCAATTATTGTAAACGTGTGTGTCTTTTTACGACTCGAAGAGGAGTATTGATATTCTACAGGTTTTTTTTTAGCAGAAAGCAAGTTTGTTCATGACTTGAATTTTGACTTCTTTCTATTCGAGCTTTTACCTCCCTTTTGATTGTTGACTTCTCTTTTCGAACATTGGTCTTTAACAGTAGCTTAGCTTGTAATGTATAGTATTTAGGAACTGCTGGTAATGTTGAAGGTCAAGAGGTCATTTTGAGATTTTTTTGTTTCTATATAAGTCACCCCTAATTATCTAAACTACACCGCACAACCCCCCCCCCCCCACCTCCTATCCACCCCCCAACACCTTCCTACCCCAACCCCCTCTCCCACCTACCCCAAACTTACCCCGCACCCACCTACCCCCTCCCTTCACCTAGCTACCCCCAACTACCACACTACCCCAGCACTACCCACCTCCCCAACCTATCTACCCCCCTACACGTACCTACCCCCCCCCCGGAAACGTACCTCCCACAGCCCCACCAGCAGCACCTACCTGCCAGCACCTACCACACCTCTGAACTGAAAAAAAATTAACGCTTTTATGTTATATTGGTCTACTTTTTTGTTATTTCTAGTGTTTTTTTCGATATTCTGATTTTCTCCAAGTTAGGGTAGAGATTTTTTTGCACGACGATTTGAGTCGTTTCTGGTATTCTACCGGCTATGTTCCTTTAGCAGAAAGCAAGTTTGTTCATGACTTGAATTTTGACTTCTTTCTATTCGAGCTTTTACCTCCGTTTTTGATTGTTGACTTCTGTTTTCGAACATTGGATTTTAACAATAGCTTAGTTTGTAATGTATAGCAATTGGTAACAGTCTGTAATTCAAGGTGAAGAGGTCAATTTGAGAGAATTTGATCCCATTTAACTACCTACCCCCCCCCCCGTCATTTAAACCCGATTTAATAACTCCTGTCTGCGATCCACCTGGGTTGCCCATCATACAACTTTCCTTGATTTCATACAAGGTCATATATGATTTCCCCGTAATCATACAAGTTTCATACAAAAAATTAATAATTAAAAATTAATAATAATAGTTGTAAACTACTCTAATCGTAACAGCTATAACGCTCAATCGATAAAAAATACACCAGAGTAACCCAACAATGAGTTCTTGAGATTCATTTTCCCCGGTAATCATACAAAGTCAAGATCTATAAGAACGTATGTCGGTTCTGGAACCCTTGTCTAGGGAACCTAGTCATACTGGTGCTTTCTAGGACAATAGATCGAAAAATACAGATCGAAAGCAGAAATTGGGACAATAGATCGAAAATTTAATTGTTTAAGTTGCGTTTTGGCCAATCAGATTTGAGCGCTCATTTATTATACAGCATATAATACAGTCGACGACGGTACGTTCTGTTGTGATATTTGTTCGGTTGTGATAGATTCATATCAAGTCCCACGGGCCGCTAAGGCATGGCAATGGCTCGCGAGGCATGGCCAGAATGTGGTAAATATATTGCAGCTCGCAGATAATGCTCAATTTCAACCAATAAGAATAGAGATTGATTTCCGATCTATTGTCCCGATTTTTCTGTTTTCGATCTGTTGTCCTTTCGATCTATTGTCCGGTCGGGTCGATCTATTGTCGATCTATTGTCCGTGGGTTTTTTTTCCAAAACCCGTCCGGTCACCAGTCATACTCTACTTACTGTAAACTAGCGTCCTGACAGATGTTCTTTTGACTTTTGAGTGAGGGTAGAGTAGAGTGGGACATCCTACTATGCTGTATTTGTCATAGTGGTCTCCCACTAACAGTCTGTAGGCCAGAGTCCAGTTGAATGCCTTTGCCACACTTGTAGCAGAAGTCTGTCTTGCACCGTGAACACTTCATGTGTGTACAGCCACCGTCTCTCTGAATGTGGATCTAAATTATCAACACACAAACTTCAACATTGATTGCTTCTGCGGACCTAACTCCAAGTAGGATCAATTCTGTTTTGCCCCCCCCCCAGTGTTTTTTACGCCCCCATGTACAAATTACATGATGTAATGTACCACGTTACTATGTAAAAAATCACGTGCGCTTGGGGCGTAAAAGACGGTGGTGGTCAAGCAAGCCGATAGACAAGCAAGCCGAATTTTGAAAATGACGTCAAGTAAGCCGAAAAATTTTGGGATACCGGTTTTTAATTGCTCTTGAACGAAGTGCATAGCAATTATTGTAAACGTGTGTGTCTTTTTACGACTCGAAGAGGAGTATTGAGATTCTACAGGTTTTTACGACTCGAAGAGGAGTAAGGATATTGTACAGGTTTTTTTTTAGCAGAAAGCAAGTTTGTTCATGACTTGAATTTTGACTTCTTTCTATTCCAGCTTTTACCTCCGTTTTTGATTGTTGACTTCTGTTTTCGAACATTGGAGTTTAACAATAGCTTAGTTTGTAATGTATAGCAATTGGTAACAAACTGTAATTCAAGGTGAAGAGGTCAATTTGAGAAAATTTGATCCCATTTAACTACCTACCCCCCCAAAAAAAATCTACCCCCCCACGTCACTATCCCCCCCCCCAACGTACCTACCCCCAACCCCAACGTACATAACCCCCCTCGTACCTACCTTCTACCTACCCCAATTCTGTTTTGCCCCCCCCCCCCAGTGTTTTTTACGCCCCCATGTACAAATTACATGATGTAATGTACCACGTTACTATGTAAAAAATCACGTGCGCTTGGGGGCGTAAAAGACGGTGGTGGTCAAGCAAGCCGATAGACAAGCAAGCCGAATTTTGAAAATGACGTCAAGTAAGCCGAAAAATTTTGGGATACCGGTTTTTAATTGCTCTTGAACGAAGTGCATAGCAATTATTGTAAACGTGTGTGTCTTTTTACGACTCGAAGAGGAGTATTGAGATTCTACAGGTTTTTACGACTCGAAGAGGAGTAAGGATATTGTACAGGTTTTTTTTTAGCAGAAAGCAAGTTTGTTCATGACTTGAATTTTGACTTCTTTCTATTCCAGCTTTTATCTCCGTTTTTGATTGTCGAATTCTGTTTTCGAACATTGGACTTTAACAATAGCTTAGTTTCTAATGTATAGCAATTGGTAACAAACTGTAATTCAAGGTGAAGAGGTCAATTTGAGAAAATTTGATCCCATTTAACTACCTACCCCCCCCCCCAAAAAAAAACTACCCCCCCCACGTCACTATCCCCCCCCCCAACGTACCTACCCCCAACCCCAACGTACATAACCCCCCTCGTACCTACCTTCTACCTACCTCCCCCCCCCCCGCAATGTACCTACCCCCCACCCCACCTACCTACACCCCCACCACCACCTACCTACCCCCACCTACCAACCCCCCCCCCACCACCCAGCACCTACACACACCCCTGAACTGAAAAACTTCTCACGCTTTTTATGTTATGTTGGTCTACTATTTTTGTTATTTCTAGTGTTTTTCGATATTCTGATTTTGTCCAAGTTAGGGTAGATATTTTTTGCACGACGATTCGAGTCGTTTCCGGTATTCTACCGGCTATGTTTCTTTAGCAGAAAGCAAGTTTGTTCATGACTTGAATTTTGACTTCTTTCTATTCGAGCTTTTATCTCCGTTTTTGATTGTCGAATTCTGTTTTCGAACATTGGACTTTAACAATAGCTTAGTTTCTAATGTATAGCAATTGGTAACAGTCTGTAATTCAAGGTGAAGAGGTCAATTTGGGAAAATTTGATCCCATTTAACTACCTACCCCCCCCCCCCAAAAAAAACTACCCCCCCCACGTACCTACCCCCCCCCCAACGTACCTACCCCCCAACCCCAACGTAACTACCCCCCTCCTCGTACCTATCCCCCCACGAACCTACCCGCCACCCCACCTACCTACACCCCCACCACCACCTACCTGCCTCCGCCTACCAACCCCCCTTCCCCCCACCAGCGCCAACCCACACCCCTGACCTGAAAAAATTATAACGCTTTTTATGTTATGTTGGTCTACTATTTTTGTTATTTCTAGTGTTTTTTTCGATATTCTGATTTTGTCCAAGTTAGGATAGAGATTATTTTGCACGACGATTCGAGTCGTTTCCGGTATTCTACCGGCTATGTTTTTTATGCAAAATTTTCGCTTGACAATTTTGCGCTTTTCTTCTAGAACATTCTTTTACTTCTGAAGTGACTTTTTTACGCTTTCATTCATCATTTTTGAGTGATCTCTAGTGCTTCGAAGTTGCTAAAATAAAATCGGTTGCAGCAAAGCTAAATTAAGTGACTCGTAGCGCAGTGGTAAGTGCGGCTGCCCATGGATCGAGAGGTCAGTGGTTCGATTCCCGGTGGGGTGAAAGTTTTTTGCACCAATAAAGAAAAATTGATCTAGACTAAAAGACCATGAATTAAATTGCCTCGCCTGTCGTTCAAAACAATTCTTCCGACATTTGTCAGTTTATGTTTAAAGTTGCCCCTGGCGGATCGGTGGGCACGCTTCGCGGGCGTCGCTGCTTCATCGCGATAACTGGCCCGCGGTTTCCGGATTACATCCCACAGCGGATGAGACGCATGGCCCTTGTCAGTGGTCCGCTGAAGCTTGTACCCACTAAAAGTCTAAAAGTTGGCGTATTTTTGTTTATTTGGTGCATTGGAATACATTATGCATTATAATGTTACTCGCAGTATTGATTGTAACGGCTAACAATGTATTATTTCTGATAGATTGCATAACTTTTACATAATTTTCGACTTGCTTTTCTGTCGGCTTACTTTTGCTTCGGCTTCCTTTGCGTTCGCCGTAAAAGATTTAAGCCCATTAAGCTGGGGTGGGGGTTCAAAACAGAAACTATTGTCTAATCCCACTATTGTCTATTTTGTCAAGAATATGACTTTCGGAATATGAGTTTTGAATCATTATCCCCTTTTGATGAGATTTTCTTTCATATCAAAATTTAGTTCTGAAGAGAAAAAAATTTCTCGAAAATTGTCTCAACTCATTATATAAAAAATATTTTTGCAATTCGAATTAGCGATAATTTGCTTGAATTCTCTGACATCAGAATCGATATGAGAGAACAATGCCAATGAAGACAAATGTTTCAAAAATATGATCTTTTCCGTTTGTGCCCCCCCCCAGTACGTTATGCGCCCCCCAGTTAGAGCACGTGCTATTACATAGTAAATCATCATCTAAAAATATGGCACGTGCGTGTTGGGGGTGCAAATAATATGCGCCCACTAAACTGGTGGGGGCGGGGGAGGGGACTAACGGAAAAGATCCCAAAAATATATGAAAATCTTTAAATTTACATATTAACATTTTCCAGAATAAGTATATTTCTTCTTTGACCGAGAGTAGTTTTTCAAAACTGATTGGGTCAGAGTCCCGCATTTTTAAAAGATATTTTTTCTGTTAAGATAAGCATTTTAAGATCGCATTTCTATATTTTCGAAAACAATTTTTCTGAAATATTATTATTTGGAGATTTGAAATAGTTGTTCTGTTATAACTGTCAGTCAAATCTGATTTCTTGTAAAACGTATGAAATAACTGACAAATAACTGAAATAATTAAACTACAGAATAAACGTCAAGAACGGAGAACTGATAAGAATCAGACTCCTTAAATTCACCACTTCGCTTTTTAAATTAATTCTGAACTTAAAATTCAGCAATAAATCTGAATTGAATAAAAAATCTTTTGATTAATTAATTACAAAAATTCAAAGGTTTGTTCAATGATTGGTGTTTCAGCTGCTATCAAATAAAAAAATTATAAAAACTCAAACAGATCAAAGAGTATTTTTTGTCAATTGAGTGGAAAAAATTATTTCTGTGTTTTAAAATCATTTTTCGTCCTATTGTTTCCTTTCGCGCATTAGACTCTGTGTTTTTTTTTCAGCAAACTCAAGTAATCACGTCCTTAGAAATGCTCAGCATTTTTAAGGAAGATAAATTAGTTGAATCCTTTCTTCTTTCCAGACAAAGTTTTGATAAAGTTAGCTACATTTCATATTTTTGAATGAAATTTGTATTTGAAGCTACTTCAGCGTGTATCAATACATCTGATGGCGTATTGCGCTGCTACAAAATGCCGTTTTTGAAAAACTGCTCGTTTCCATTTTTATGATCTTTTATAAAATTAGTCAGTCGTCGGAATATCAACAAATTAAAGCTTCATATGTTGTTCTTTTTCATTTTAACAAACATTGTAATAGCCACCGATACAGGAAATGAACCTTAAAATGTTTACATATTGGTTAGTCAAGAGTTTCATAGAGTAGGAGAAACTTTTTTCAATTATTAATACCCTAAGATTCATTTCTCATTGGGTTTATGCATTTGTTTTCGACATTATGTGCAAATGCACGTTACTGATACTCCTTGTTTTCAGTTAAAGGGTTTCACTAAGTTTCAATGTGCGTTTCTTTCAATGTGTAATCACTTAATTAGAGTATTGCTGATGATGTCGGTATTTTTTGTTTTTTGAAACTGTTCTGATAGAAGTAGAATAT
This sequence comes from Convolutriloba macropyga, assembly GCF_964194025.1. Lineage (NCBI taxonomy): Eukaryota > Metazoa > Xenacoelomorpha > Acoela > Convolutidae > Convolutriloba > Convolutriloba macropyga. The sequence continues at coordinate 60,282 of NW_027453651.1, read as the reverse complement.
CCAAAATTGATTAAGAGAGCATAAAAATATCTGGAGAATTTGGCCATCTTTGCCATCCTTATTTTTGTTAAATACATCTATACAATGATCAATTTTTTCCCTCTTACAGTACACTTTTTGGCTACAGATAGAAGTATCATTTATCCTCATCACCCTCATCACCTCAAAAAAGCATAAAATCGGATCCATTTTCAGGGCAAAGACGAATTGATAGCACTAATTAGGGTTTCGCTCTACTCCCTGACAAAAGGAACGAGCCTGAAACCGTTTTGGTGCCGGAATCTCGACAATTGATCATCAGAGAGAGATTCTCACCTGGCATTTTGGGCACTTTTGTGCATTTGGGTTTAGGTCAGGGTCTATTGTGGTCCTCCACTCTACAAATGCAGTGTCAGGTTTTTGGTTCTCCTTACAACTGAGTCCCTTGTGAGAGGGTGAGTGGCAGTAGAAACACCTGGAACAAACACCTGGCTGTTATCCTATTGAAATACCCAGGCTTTGTTGTGCGAACCTAGACGGCTCTGATCAGACTATTTGGGCCGCTCACAGGTGGCGTGGTGTGACCCAAATTACATGGTCTGGGAAATGCTTGAGTCGCACGATGGTCTGGACAATGGTTGCACTATCAGAGGGCAAAGTCTGGAAAATGGTCTGATCAAAGCGGTCTAAGGTCAAACAACTAAAGCTGGGTATTAATCAATTGGCAGATATCAACCAAAACTTATCTGGATCGTATCTTGTGTGAAAATTTTGATTATTTTGTAATATGACATTAAGTAGTATACTTTAGAAGGGGAAACGATTCCCTGCGAGGTACCAAAGAGGACGTGGTTGTTGAAAAAAATCGGCTGCATTTACTGAGTATATATAGTCTCACTCAACGCGCCCAATTAGCAGAAATGAACGAAAACTTAATTAATAAACATTTGCGTATGCCATGGTTCTTAAAAATTCGGTATCCAAATGCAGTCTCAATTATCTAAAAAAAATTAGCCGAACCATAAGGCTAAATGAAATTCTCGCGACTACAATTAGCCCTAAAAGCAGCTGATTGCCATGTAGTAGTAATTTCATCATATAAATCAATGAGAGCACAGCTCCTCTGCACTGAATATGAAAGGATTATTAGAAAAATAACACATCTTTTCCCAAAATCTGATTTTTTTACGAGATAAGAATTTGTGTTGCAAGATCTTGTAAAATGAGCATCCCTTGCTAGAAGTTTGCAAGATCTTTGAAGATAACTACCCACACAATAAAATAAAGTTATGATGGATCAGAACTATACTCACGAAGGGACGGGGGAGCAATCTACTTAGGTTTAAGCTATACCCTGGTTGATACACTAAGGCACCAGAAAAATATGCACAAATAAAATTTTTACTGAAAATATTCGAAAACCTTATATAAAAAAAGAGATCAGATCATTGATTTGATATCACATTACAACGCTTTTAGTTTTTTGAAACTTTTTCTAATTGACTGTCGATATAAATTGGTTTTTACCACCTCCGATCCCAATTTTTTTCAAGAATTGCATCACATTTTCTTTTGAATTACCACCAAGAAATTGTTTGTTTATGTGACCGCTGCTTCAAAATTGCTATAAACTGTAGTTGCTTTGAAATCCGGACTATAAGCTGGCTATTACGGTACCTCAAATTTTTTACTTTGAGAGGGCCGACAATGCATTTTTTTCGTGCTTCTCAAAATTTCTAAGAAAGTCCTTTTCCCTTTCTATTTATGCAAGTTTTTTTTCTATATCTTCGCAGGAGATGCCCTGCAACGCTGGGCTTAAAAATTCAATTCCAGGTGAGGCCTTTATGCACGGTGTGCACTGGATGTGACTTTACGCTCAGCTCATTCTGTGCTTTTTTACAAAAATTCGCACATTTCCAAAAGCAACAACGTTTTAAACAAAAATTAATAACAAAGCGTTTCAATTTTTATTTCAGCAAATGAAGAGGAAGGAAACGACAAAGAATTGTCTTTTTTCTAGCTTTAATGAAAATTAAATTTACAGCCCAAATCACGCATAAAGAGCTCAAATCATGTTTTACGTTGTGTTTTGGTCCCATAGTGTAGTTCTACATTACGAGAGTCTACCGGTACCAAAAAAAACTACTTGAGCTTTCCGGTGCGCTTTCCGTTGCCTACTTCCGTTAAATGCGGAAAGCGCTTAAATTTTGTGAAAGCGGTTTCCATAAGGCAATTAAAAGCCTTAAAATGAAAAATAGTATAAAATAAATGTGAAAATAGATACCTTCAGCTGTAAGGGCATTTCACAAAATTTTAGTCTTTTTAATCTTTTTGCCGCTCAATGTTAGTCCTTTTAAACCTTTTGATTACTAAAGTGAAAGATCATAATGTAATTAATCTGCCGCACCATTCTTTGCGGAACGCGCTTCCATCAAACATATTTTGCGGTGAAAGGCAGTTTTCACTTTTCAACTTCCAGTTTAAAGTGAAAAACAATGACTGGAATTTCCATATGTGGCACCGCTTTGTCGTCCGCGAAGTTTGAAAGTATGTTTCACGTGCACGACGCGTTTGGACGCCTGTAATGTGAAAGTAACCAGTAAACGAGATTGAAAAGAGAAGAATTCAAGAAATTTTTTGTGCTCTAGGATTTGTTTGGAGCCAATCATGACTGCACATAATTTGAAATTCAATCATGTGTCTTTAACGTGCAGGGAAATATTCTAAGCAAAGTACCAGTTGAGAGAGCATTGAGAGCACGTGATATCATGTGGAGCATCTGCAGTTTGTGGCTTAGTCTGGCTCATTGGCACTTTCTGGAGGAAGTCACACTTGGGACAGAGCTTCTCGTTCTTCTTCAGACTCGAAATCAACAGCAGACGAGCCAGAACTTTTCTAGTCTTCTCATCCAGACACTCAAGCATCTCCTGTTAAAAAAATAACTCATTATAAACTATTGACTCTGATATAGACCGCTTGAAAATATTGTAAAAATAACATTAGTACAGCCTGTTTCGGCTTACACGTCAGATCTAATAAAAACCCAACACAGGACGATTATTCAAATACAGTCCACGAGTTTGAAACGAAATGCGAACACTTTCTGAATGTGAACAGCTGAAGAATAGACCAAAAAGTGGCAATAATTCAGAAAAATTGAGAGTCATTACTTTTTCTGAATTATTGTCACTTATTGAATTATTATCACAAAAAATTATAACAAAAACAAAGAAACAAAGAAGACAAAGAAATCAGAATAGGATCGGTTAACCTAAATTGTAAAATTGTAAAAAAAAACATTTTCTCGTTTAAACATCTATCTTTCACCCCTGCAAGGCTCATTTCTTTAACCCTTAAACGCTAAAAAAAAGACAAAATGAGACATCTCTAAACTAAAATTTACAATAAGTCATATGTTGAAATCCATAGAGCCAAAAATTTCTACAGAAAAAAAATCAAAGTTAATTTAATGCTCCTTTCAGACTTAAAAGCCCATAAGGGAGACAGATACGAAGAAAAACTAAATCTGGAATTTTTCAAAAATTTGGCACAATACTGAAAACTAATTTTCTTGACACATTCAGCACACATTGCACATATTGATCAGACAAAGCCAAGTAATACAACATCATTGGTTTCTGTCACAGTTCATATTTGTGAACACGTATCGCAGAAAAAAAGAGTCAGTTTAATTTGTACATTTCAACTCTTGCCGTCTAGAAATAGCGAGCAATAAAAATGAAAAGTCAACCCAGACGTTGTACACGCTCCAGAACTTAACATTTATTCAGTAGAGAATAAGATTTCAAGACTTCAAGAGAAAACAATTTTTGGGAATTTTACCCGGATATTCTTTCCATGTTGGATTTCAATATATCTGAAATGCAAATACCTCTTAAATGTCAGCAAAAACAAAATGAACACATAACAAATTTTTTCCGAAAACGAAAAAAAATGTGCCAAAAATTCGCCAAAATGATTCTTCGAAAAGCGCACAAATCCAATCAAAATTTTGTTGATACAGAATGAAAACCGGTAAATTACTTCAAACAGATTTTATTTTTTGAAAGATCAATGGAGATTTCTTTGGGATGGTTTGATGTTTTGACTTTCGGATCTTTTGAATATACTTTGGCTTTTGTTTAAGGTTTTAGAATTTTCCTGCCTATTTTGTTGTCGAAATACATCAAGAAAAAAAGTACACATTTAAAAAACAAAACAAAAACTTTGCTACTTGAAACTGTTGTTCAATTCTCACCGTCACCTTTCACACCACGCAAATTATCAACAAAACATGATAAACATAAAAATGAGAAAACTTTTCGCGGTTTTTATGGTTGATTTTCTATAACTAATTGGTTGCTATATATACTGATGAATCCTAAGAAGCTTGCTTTTTATATATATATATATATATATATATATATATATATATATATATATACATATACATATATATATATATATATATATATATATATATATATAATGATAATCACAGCTTTTTTTCTGCAATGAATGAAATAGAAGGAGAGTTTTCAAAATTGTCAGAACAACTATTATCGTTACTTTTTTCAATAAAACGCTTAACCATTCGATGAACATTCACTATTTTTGTAGTCGTCAGAAAATGAAAACGCTGACGATATTATGAAAAGTGAGCAGATTCCAAAATACGTAGACGCAATAAAGTTTCGACATTTTTGAATGCATGTAAAATTGAAATTCCTTCAGAGAAATCTAGTTTCTGGAAAACTTTGAAATAATTTGCTTGATCTCATTTTTTCACTCTTAAAATGCATTTATATGCTTTGGTGGTCTTGAAAACGGAATTACAGCATTTGAGAAGGACATCAAACTCTGGGGCAGAAAATATTCAACGGCTTTTATTTCCCTAGATGTCTTCTAAAGCAGTACACTGGTCCCCATTTTTTTTTGCTTTATGAGTGTATCATTGAAAATCTGGATCTATTCTGTCCCACCAGATCTTTTTTGCCCCCCCCCAGTTGCAAATTTTAGATTCTCATATAGCACGTTACAACGCAAAAATAGCACGTACGCCTGGGGGCGTAAAAATATAAGTTCTCTAAGTTGTGGGGCCAAAGCAGATTAGATCCGAAAATCTATTTAAAGAAAAAGAATTGCTAAAATGAAAAAATTGTTATCCGGATAACAAAAAAACATTGCCTGCAACGAAAAAGTGTAAAATTGTGGCAAATTTTTGTGTTTCGAGATATTTAAGGAAATATTGCATATGAGCCATTGGGTGCAAAATTGCAAACGTGCGGGGCAAAAAGGGCTACTTCTGTTGCAGAAATTTTGTTTCTTTTTTGATACTCTATTCTCGTACCACAATGATCATACTATCTTTGGAACTTTAAAAAAATTTCTTAACTGATAATAGTGTTTATGAAATTTTTGTGACAGAAATTATGTACAAAAAAATTATATGCAAGAAAATTCTATAAAAAATATATACAAGCTTTTATAACAAAATTTGACGCATTTTTTGGATTTTTTTTGTTAGATGTTACTCTGATCAACTCATCGTTTTCTCGAAAAATTAAATGCAACGAAACATTGCGGTTTTAGACTTTAAAAAATTAAGATATTTTTCCGTTTTTTTCTTGTTTGACGGCAGTTACTCCATTTTTTGGATTCAAAAAAATCATATGCAGCTCATAAAGTTGTCCCCAACACATGGGTTTTTAGATTTCAATACAAAAAACCGACTTGTAGGCTCTTTGGTCGACAATTTGAGGTTTCATTTTGCCTAGCTATTATCTACTACCCTCTCTGCCTTGATAACAAAAAATGGGTCCTCCTAGCTTCAGAAATGAGCATAATCTGAAACATTCTGATTAGAAGAAACAATGACAACCCGGGCCGAGGTTTTACGCTTAATCCGCCCCTAATTAGCAGGGATTAGGGTGTAATGCGTATTCCACTCCTACTTATTGGGGAAAAAAGTGTAAGAGTGTAAGAACTAACGGTGCAAAAAACTTTTTTTCTACACTCTTTACACTCTTTTTCCCCGTTATTTTTGGGGAGAATCCTCGACCCGGGAACAACTTACGGATTGTTGTACTGATTTGTCGCAAAAAGGACACGTGATCTCAAATCGCCCGCCTGATATCTGAGTTTTCACGTGTAGTTTGAAACACATGTAGCATGTAAAGTTTTTACAACAACTCATTTTCTCTCCACTCGCAAGCTCCAAACAGATAAAACACAACAACCAAGCTCTTCTGTCAGTTGAAAAACTAGTCTCAGATTGAACTTCGGCTAAAGCAGCGTTCGTTGATGTATTGTCGCCTAAAGTGTCGCGTGATAAATCGAGAACGGTCTCTGCTCTATTCTGATTGGCTCCCTGATCGACCGACTCACTAATTTCCGTCATTTCGGAAACTTCCAATTCACCAGGTGGAGGCGGAGGAGGTGGAGTTTCTGGAAGTTTTGGTGGATCTTCCGCTTCAGGGTGGATTTGGTCAGCTGTTTGATGAGGAAGTTCTGATTGGCTCATTGTAGTTGAGCTAAAGAAGCGGTAAAAATTTTACAAGTTAAGTTGAAACAACTGACGATTTAAGGTTTTAAAGTTAGGTTTTTGGACTTTGAATCAATTATTTGCGTATGCTCATTATTACAGCTGAACAGATTACAGATTACAATCTGATGAGCTAATTTTCGACTAAATGGCCCAATAAGTTTCTCAGTTTGACATTACACAGCTCAAACTTGTCCGCCAATTACTCTATAATGATATAATGACTTTTGCTTGTCAGAACACGAACCAATATCAAGTTCGCTTAATTGTCGTCAGAAAACAAATAAAATACTGATGGATCAAATTTAGGTAATAAAGTGAGACCAATTGCTAAATCGGACTCTGAATTCTTAGTTTATTGTAAGAGCGTATATAGTTCTTCTTCTTTTCAATCCAATTTATTTATTCTCTCCCCCCCCCATATATTGCCAACATCCCGGGCCGAGGAATTTACTGAAAAATAACGGGGAAAAGAGTGTAAAGAGTGTAAAAAAATGGATCTTTTCCGTTTGTGCCCCCCCAGCTTAGTGGGTGCATATTATTTGCAACCCCCAGATGCACGTGCAATATTTTTACATACTGATTTACTATGTAATGACACGTGCTCTGTAACTGGGGGGAGCATAACGTACTGGGGGGGGGGGCACAAACGGAAAAGATCCAAAAAAATTTATTTTTGCACCGTTAGTGCTACCTTTAATAAGGGTGAAAAAACGGAATTTAAGAGTATAAGATTTAATGGTGTAAAATAAGAGAGTAAAATTAAGATAACGGTGTAAAATAAGAGTGTAAAAATAAGTGAACGGTGTAATTAAAAAAAGTGTAAATCATAGAAATTACACCTTCATTACACCTTTATTTCTTTTTTACACTCTTAAATTCCACTTTTTTTCACCCTTATTAAGGGCAGCACTAACGGTGTAAAACCATTCGGATCTTTTCCGTTTGTGCCCCCCCAGCTTAGTGGGTGCATATTATTTGCAACCCCCAGACGCACGTGCAATATTTTTTCATAATGATTTACTATGTAATGACACGTGCTCTGTCACTGGGGGGAGCATAACGTACTGGGGGGGCACAAACGGAAAAGATCCAACCATTCTTTTTACACTCTTCACACTCTTTTCCCCGTTATTTTTCGATAAATTCCTCGGCCCAGAAACCGTCTGATCACGCGGTAGTCTAATTAGAAGCATCATATGAAATTATTTAGCTACAGTAGTGTCGGAAATATCTCAAGTTGATTAAGCAATCAGCTTTTGAGACTTTTTCATTATCTTTCGGCGGTGTTTCCCTCCTCCATTTCTCAACCGGGCTGAGGACCGGCTACGGCGGAGTTAAAAAAAACAAGTATATTTCTTAAAATATTTAGTATGGCTGTTATGTCGTGTAAGCAAATTTTGTTATATTAGTAAGAACCTATAGGTTTTAGAATCTACACTAGGTAAAAATCAACAACTGTTTGAAGTTTGATCCATTTCATACTCAAATTTTGGGACAATAATAAAACCCTTGGTAGTGAACAACCCTTATAATCGCTTAATAACGGTGGAATACGGGTGGAAGTCCCAGCCCGGGATCATATTTTTGTCACCCATATAATCAATTAATCCCGCAAAATTTTCTCGCAATCCCCAATCTTTTCAAAATCCCTACAAATCTCTAATTTTGAGCGTTAATATCAAAACTCAAATCTTATGTTTATTTTGAATGTTCATTGTCAATTAATGTTAATATATCGAATTTTAAATGTTTATATATCAAGCTATAATGGCAGTTGACTGGCTATCAAAATACTTGGAGCAGTTTCAGTAAAAACTTTTGAATGAAAGCTTCAAAAATATAGTACCTTATATCCGCCAAATAACAACCCGCGAGATCTTTCTCAAAAATCGGATATTAAAAAATCTTTAAATCGTTGTCTTTAAATAAAAAATTTTTACAATCGTTGTCAACAACAAAATCCGAAAAGCTGTGCTCTAGTTACCTGTGGTGTTTAGAAGAACTAAATTTTTGATGATAAATACAATAAACAAACCTTTATTTCAACGAGCTCTGGCCATTGTCGCCAAAATTTGTTTCCCCGTTTTTAAGGTTCTCATAGCAATTTCATAATTAGTAAGCCATTAATAGCTATGACAAAGTTAAGCAGCTTCAATGCCAAGTAATTTAAATTAACTTAAATTTATGCAGAATTTTCGCGTAATCAGTTTCAAATTTAACTTTTTGACTTCGAATTTTGAGACAATAAGACAGCCAAAATCATAATCTTTAATAATCACGCGCTCTCAAAATTGAAACATTCGATCGTTACGAATTTTACATCAATTGTATTCAAGCAAAGGCAAATAAATACGTTTGATCAATTTTTTGCAAATGCTTTGAGTTTAAATATTAAAGCGCGAGAGACGTCATTTGAAAAACAAAATAGGCATTGTATGCAAAACGGCCGCACGGGACTATTTAAATTTTGTATCATTTTTTTTTTTCTAACGGCAGAAAGATTAACAAACAGCAAACGCTATGAGGCTAAGATGTTTTAGCATATACGTACATAAAATTGTACGTTTATATAAAATAGTGGATATATATTTTTTAAATGTAGAATGAAAAAAGCGTTTGAGAGTAAAACAGTACAGTAGTTGTTGTTTATGGACCAGACCAAAATTGCAGCAGTTGTTTAATAATTCAGCATTTTTGCCTATAGTCAATAAAGAAATTTATTCGCGCATTTGGCGCAAAAACGGAGTTTTAACTGCAAATTTGTTGAATAAAATGGGTCTTCAAAAGAAAAAAAACGTGAACTGATACGAAAAAAGTTGTTCACGTGTTTTCACGCACTGGCGGTCACGATAGCTAGATCAAGTTTCAATTGTTACAGGTAATTGGTTTAAGAGCTCTCAAAACGCGATCACAGTTTTAGTTAGTTTTAAAGGAATAAATTAGTACATGCAGAAAAAAATGGGAGTAAAAAATGACAAATTGCTTTACTTGATTATCTACTCAATTCACCCCCCCCCCCCCCCCCCCTCTCCCCCCCGCCCCCCACTCACCTCCCTCGCTTCCGCTTAGATGGTATGAACCGTATACGCCCCATTAGCGTAATTCTGTAATTTTACTTAATGTGACAACAATTAGTATTAGTGGGAGTTATATAGTTTCAATCAGCTGTTAGGTGACATTTTACCCAATGTCAAAAAGTCAAAGTACCCAAAATAACGGTCATCGATGTTTTTTTAATCTTCACGTTCAAGAGATCGATAATGATTTAATGAATTATCACTTGGCATTACAAACATGTTTCATTGTAATTATCTGGCTAATCTGATCTGATCTTCGATTGGGATTATGAATACGGCTGTATGGCAACATTCAGTTAATAAAACGATATATAATGACGTTTTTTTAAAGTGGTAGATCACTGTCGCCATTTTAATAGCTTTACTCAATTCTCCACCTGACATCAATCAAGATTTGAAATTAATGTCTGCATTTGCAGATGCTATTTCCTTGAAAAAATGAATAGCAACAATGGTTTTTAGATGGTTCCATCACATGGAGGTTCCATTTCACGATTATTCATCTTAGGTAAATGAGTAATGATTTCGGTTTTGAACCTTGTTCAAATAAACAATAATTTGCTTCAAAGGCGTTTTGCAAAACATTATATTACCCTTATTTACTTTTTGCCTGGAAGATTCTTGCAAGATTTGAATCTGCTCATCACTAGGGAGGCTCTTAAATATTGTCGCTGTTTGCAAAGTTAGAAAAAATTGCTGTGACGCCGCGCATTTCTATTGTTCTATTGTTCACATTTCTATTGAAATACAAAGTATCCGGCAGGAAAAATCGGGAAAAAAAGTAACCATGTAACCAGAAAAAGAATCTTGCAAGATAGATTCAAAACCTTACAAAGTCATTCAAATCTTGCAGTAATCCTGCAAGCGTCTTGCAAGAAGCATCTATTCCTTTGCAGGATTGCTCGCAAGTTTATAAAACTTTTCGACCACTGGGGTACCTCACTCACCCAAAGGAATATCAATGTAGTATTGCATCGATGTTTTCTCGAAAGTGATTGTTCTTTCCGACCCCCACTTTAGTGGGGAGGGAGGAACTATATACTCAACTGGGTTTTTTTGTTCAGACAATTTTGGCCGATCGATATAATCATCGTACAGAGTTGTGAGTGGTATCATTGAAAAGCACGTACATCCTAGAGTTTGGAATTAAAATTATTTTTTCGAATTTCTTTTTTTACAGGGAGCTATCAAGGTTTAAAGTTTTGTGAATATTCGACAGTTTTTATTGACATTTTCAGTAATTTTGCTAAAATTTGACACAATTTTGCAAATATTATTTAATACAAGTTGAAATTTTTGGTGATAGAGTGTTTTTGTGTTTTACAGTTAGGAGTAAAGGAGTGGCGCTGAATTGTTCGTTCGATTGGAGTTTTTTTGGCTAAAAAATTTTGTAAAATTTTCTAAATTCAGACCTTTTTCATCAAAAATGATGATAAATCATAAATAGCACAAAATAAAATTTTTTGGCGCACTTTGTTCTAGTTTACCGAACGTGGATGCCTATAAACCACAGTCAGAATCTCTGTAAACTCCAAAAACATCTAATTGGAACTCGGTGAACTATAAAAGTCTTCTGGAATCAAAATTTTTCCGTTTTTCGCAAATTCAACTCAATAATTACACCAAATGCATCATTTTTTTTTAATATTTCACGAATTTCCCTCTACAATTAGTCTAGTTCGCAAACATTTGGAAAAATTGAGCAGTTTGTTGGACGCGCGGCAAAATCAGCTATAGATTTGATATTATCATGGATTCCTACAATCAGAAAAGCTGATATTATCATGGATTCCTGCAATCAGAAATTTTTTTTTGTGTTGCCTTTCAAAATATTTTGCTTTTTTTTCAATGCTTGTAACTGACATAAACATTTATTCACGGCTTCATTAAACACTACTCCAATTTGCGTTAAAGTGATGCCAAATGTAGATATAGTTTGTTTTCAGAGAACCTAAGGGTTTTTATGACTTTGAGGAAGCGTTTTTAGTAAACGTTAACTGAAACCTTGTGTTTTGCCTTCAGTTGTTATTTTTTTTTGAAGTCGCATTACTAAGTTTAACCACTGGAAGGTCCAAATGGCTTCCTCCAAAGTTCTAAGTGAGCCTGTACCATACTTTTGGTGGTTACCTATTGTTCCTTATGTCACTGAATGTAATTCTTTTAAGGAAATTGCAGTGAATTTTTGAAATTGTTAGTTTTTTTTAATATTTTTGTCAACTTTAGCCTATTCTCAGTAAAAATAGGCCCAACCTTTATTCTAATAGAAAACAAACTATCATTGTGGCGAAGTGTGTTAAAAAAACGTTTTCTTGGTTTTCGTACCACGAGATTTTATACAAAATTTTGTGATTTTTGTGCATAATTTCCCATTTTTAACGCTGTTTTTGTTTCTTTGATAACGTTCTACATTACTTAACAATCTCATTTAAAAAATTAATAAAATTGGTGATTGAAAATACTTTTTTTGCGCATAACATATGGTTTTAAGGCCTGCGCCACCGTTATTTTGAAGGTATAGAAATTGGTGTAGCAAAAAATGTTGATATCATATGCCAAATATTGGGTACATAAAGGTCTCAATGGCCAATTGCAGATTAATAGAAGGACTTAATAATCAATATAGGTATTTAGTTAATGGTTTAATTGATTTTCAAAAAAATAAATGTTTTCGTCAACTTATCCACTTTTTGTTCTGGTTTGCGTTTTTTTGTACTCTACAATGCAGTTTCATTTTCGTACTTTAGCCTCATTATTGAGAGAACTCTTTTTTGTTATGTTGAGCCGAACAACAATTGTGCTGTTGGTTAAACGTTTTGACTGATGTCTTCAAGGCTTAGACAGTTTATTTCAGAAGAATTTTGTGAAGTTTAGAAACTTTTCTTTTTTTATGGTTCTTTTTGCATTCATTTTGAGATGGACCTTTCACAAAAAGACTTTTTGATGTTCAAAGGAAACGCAAATGAAAATTTAGTTTTCTTGCGGTTAATGTTTTACAAAATGAATGACGTCAACACTGTGGATTCGTAATGTTGTTTGTGAAATTTTTTCGTTCAGCATGTCTTTAGTTTTATTTTATAGTCTTATAACTTAGACTCACTAATTTTAGACCCAGTTAGTTTCTGAAGAAGTTGAAAGATAGACTGTTTACTCTTCTGGTTGAAAGCTTATGTTGGCTATAATTTTTGAAAATATTTTTTTTTTAAAAAAGACAATGGTTCTTTGAGATTTGCTAATCTTTTTTCTGTTAACTTGTAGCTTAGCATCTCTATATACAAATAATATCCATTATCCATTGAGCTACATTTTGTTTTTAATAACGGTTTTATTTTTCTAAAATGGTCTTTGATTCTAGTTCAACCAGTTGTCATAAAACATTAATGATTTTTGCAGATTTGCTCAATTTTGTATGTTTTTGTTTTCTTTTCACATTATCACAATATTGGGCGATTCTCTGGTCTACTAAAAAAACGCTCTATATTTTTTAACGGTCTTAGCGAAAAGTTTAACGTTTAATTGGCTGGGACATCTTTTTACTGCAAATTTTTTTCGCGTAAATTTTTTCGTGCAATTTTTTTATTTTGGCAGTATTTGTCATTCTTTTTGTAATTGTATGACAAATCCTGGATTATAAATGGACTCAATTGCTCTTTATGGAGGTTTAAAAATTTTTTTCAATGATTTCATTTGAAGCATGAAGTTTCTAATCAGTTAGACAATAATTCTTTTTTTTAAATAAAACAATGTTTTTTTAAACTTTGCCCCTTTTGCCCTTTTCTTGTCGACTTGTTACCAAGTCGCATCGAGGAAAAATCACATAATTTTCTAATGAAGTAGAGGTTACTCTTCTTTGGTTTAAGTTTTATCGGATGCAATTTTCATTTGGTTTTTATTGTTTTTCAGAAAATGGACAACGACTTTTCGTCGTAACTAATATTTTTAATCGTTTGATTTTTATTGCCGTCTTTTTCGGTAGTAATATTATAATAGTTACAGGTCTGACCGGCAATTTTAAGCAGATTGTTTTTTTCATACAGCAGTTTGTTGAACGATATGTTGATATGTTAATTTTTTTATCTCTTCCCCCTTTGGTAGAAAATTAAGTGAAAAATGTAGATGAACGGGTCGGAATTTTATGTGCAAACGCACATTACCGAGCCTCCTTGTATTGTTGTAGTTTTTTAATTAAATAAAATTTTTGTGATTATGTTAATTTGTATGAATACGTTTCGTAGATCCGCAAAATAAATAAAGTTCTTCAAAAGAGTGTTACTAATGGTAATTAATGTTACAATGTTGTTGCAATAATGTCACAGGAATTTTTGTAATAAGCGATGTTGTAATTCGAAATAACACATGTTGTAAGTTTTTTCGTTGCAACAATTTAACAAACTGTGTTCCCCGTTTATTTACTCTGGATTATATTTCCTAACTAAAAATAGGTTGATTTTTTGTGCGGGTTTATTTCCTACACCCGATCATGAACCGAACCTCCCTTGCGTTTGGAAAAACGACTATACCAAAGCTTTCTTACGTTTGAAACCGAACACACCAAATATTTAGATAATTTTTGTTGTTATTGTTCGTTCTTCTCAACTAGGGGCGCTTTTGACTACCCGGGCTGAGGATTTCCCCCAAAAATAACGGGGAAAAAAGTGTAAAGAGTGTAAAAAATTTCGGATCTTTTCTGTTTCGCCCCCCCCCCCCAGTGTTTATATGACCCCCAGTTACAAATTATATGTTGTTATATAGCACGTTACTATGTAACAAAATAGCACGTGCTTGTGAAGGTCATAAAGAATTTATGCTCACTAACTTGCGGGGAAACAGAATAGATCCAAAATTTCTCCGCTTAATTAACGGTGGAAAAGTGTAATTACAAGATTTTAATTTTAAAAAATAAAGTTTGAAGGAGGAAGTAAGGAGCGATCCCCCGACCTTCCCTATGTACAACATTTTACTTTCCCGTTTTGCATTAACCATTGCGCCAACTGCCACAACAGTTCAACGTTTAATTTTGGCTATAATGGTAATTCTATAAGAGTGCAATTTTTGCAAAGAGTTTAATTAAGGGTGGACTGATAAGTCCACCCTTAATTAAACTTTTTGCAAAGAGTGTAAAAAGAGTGGAGAAAAAAGTGTAACTACAGTGTAATTTTTAAAAATTACGCTCTTACACTCTTTTCGCCGATAAATAGGAGTTGAATTTGCATTACACCCTAATCCCAGCTAATTAGGGGTGGATTAAGGGTAAAACCTCGGCCCGGGTAGCAGTGCTTGACATCTAAACAAATGATACAAAGCACAACACAGTTTAACTACGACACCAAAGATGGACGACAAAGAAAATGTGAAAAGAAATGGAAGTAGTAGATGAATATCACTACACTTTTGCCAAGACATCGTTCGCATATACTTATATACTTCCCGCTACTGATTGTAGTATGCACCCAAATGGTACCCAGGAACCAAGCGGAACTAAAGTGGTCTGTCAACATGCAGCAACAGACCATTCGGTAAGTTTAATCTGTCGGCAGGCATAAAAAGGGGGCATTCAGAAAGAAAGATAAACTGAATTAAAGGTATTATTAACGATGTCTTTTACCAAAAAGTATTGCACTTTTTTAAAAAATGTCAGAACTTGTGTATCTGGCTCCAATCTGGATGTATTTAATTGTATACTCGTATTCCAAGGATAGCATTCAAAAGTTTGGCATTCAAAAAAAGGCAATATGAACTTCAAAAAAAACATTCGCCTATAATCGATGAACAGTCAAAGCGCCATGAGCCTCAAAAATATATTTCGCTTGATTTTTTTACTTTTGAAAACGATGAACTAAAAAAGTTCTCTGAGGGTTCTTCGCGCACGTAAGTTGAAATTTACATGTGCAATCAGTGACCATTAATCCAAATTGCAACTTGGAATTCTTATATGGGTTAAAAAAAACACTGTTTTTTCCTAAGCGTTTTAGGAATTGAGAATTTTGAATCGACAGACCGGCGACTGCACAACAGCAAACTGGTTATTTAACTCCGTGCCAAAGCAAAACATGATTCCGTAAACCATGCAGAGCCGAAATGCGGTACTCCAATCTGATATAACAGGCAGCACAACCAGCGTTGAAAAAATTTTCTCTAGTTATTCTTTTAGACGTTCAATTTCATATTCAAAAATAGCTACAGAAATTAGTAGCCAAGAATCTTAGGATCAAAACTCTCATAACAACTAAAGCAAAGTGAAACATTGAAGTACAACTGTGTGTGTGTGGTGGCATTTAGTTGTATTGCTTGTGGGAGTATTCAGTTGCTGTTGATCTGAAATCTTTTTCTGAATTAGCTCGAAAGATTGATGTAAAGAAAATGGGAAAAAAATTATTCCTTAGAAAAGCAAAATTAGGAAATGTGTTGAGTGATTAAAGATATGATTCAACGCAGCCCCAGGTTGAGCTCTTTGCTCAAAAGACTAATGCGAATATCTGTCCAGGCAGTTTTTGATTATGAAAATATCCAGGCAGAACGAAATCACCTAGAATCCAGACTTTGGCTCGTTCAAAATGTGCTCGTTTAAAAGACCTGTCCAGACCAAGTTGCCATATGATCCAGACTTTGGCTTGAGTTATGAAAAACTCAGCCATATCAAATTGCGACATGATCCAGACTTTGGCTTGAGTTATGAAACACTCAGGCATATCAAAAAAACTTTATGATCCAGACTTTGCCTTGTTCGTTTTTGGAAAAACTACTGATTTTTAAAAGAAACCAAGTTTGAAGACTTTAAAAGAATTTTCTCAGGTCATTAGGCGGTCAGCGGTATTTCAAAAGGATGATTTAAACCTCTGAGTCAAGGAGTTGATCGATGTTACCCATACTCATTTTGCAGTAATTTCTATCAATAGGGTTTGTACAACAGCAGGAAGTTTTACTTCGGTGTCAGTACTCAACAATTGGTATATGAACAAATTGCAACTCGGAAACGCAAACTGTTTTACATATAAATAATTATTTCATTTTCATACCGTATGCTAGTGAAGGTGATATAACAATCGTGTATTTGGCTACCGTTGGCTTTGATATAGAAACAATTACGACCGTTGTTATTAAAAGTAAAGTTTTGAAATTTCAAAACTTCTTGGACTTTTCTCGAAACGCAGTTCATATTTCAAAAATAAGGCATGACGCTCTATCTCCAGTAGTTGTTGAATACTGTTCAAACTGTGTTCTCTGTATCTCCTATCCTTATGACTTGCAATTCTTAAGAATTTTCTGGTTTAGCTCTGTTGATTACTTTTTGATAATAATTTTTTTAAGAAAATGGATTTTTAATTAAACGTTCCTCTTTTCTTTTTCCCTTATAATGACCTAATACCATCTTCTTCTGTGTTTTTCGGTGCTGTTTTTGTGATTTTTTTTTAAAAATCCCGGCCTATCAGGGATTTCGTTTAAAGATTTTAAATGGAAGCCCAGTTTTCTCTTGGAATGTTATAAACATTTTCAAACAATGAGATTTCTGGTCCTGACAGTAGAGACAGCACAATGACTAATAATAAACAGCTTAGAAAAACAAATGTAGTAATGTATTGCACCCTGTTGTGTATGTTCTGTGTACCTCCAGTTTATGTAGTGAAGGCTTTGCTTGTGCTGCAAAAACTGTTAAAAATTTAAAGAGTTGTTTCTTTCACTTTTCAGAGAAAATTAAAAGAAACAATCACAAAAAATAACAAATTTGGAAAAAAGGATTTCTCTTAAACTTTATAGTTGATTCAAAATTTTAAAAATAGTTTCCCAGATTGCACATTTTTTACAAGATAATTAGTGATTTTGAGAAGACACAACACAGCCTGCTGACAATCTCTGTAGTCCCTTTGTTCCTAAAATAATATCGAGGAATATAAGATAATTTCTTATATTAATTAAGCGATTATTTAATTGTTGGATAAACAATTTTGCTTTAGAAATTTGCAGAATTGCAACACTGCTAATAATTTCAACTGAATTTTGTCTATGAAATTTTATCAGCAGAATTGCGGTCTAAAAAACCAGATTCCAGTTCTGGGAAGCCTTCAACAATTTGAGCTCAGCCTCGGCCAAAAGTGCACTCGGCTTTGAGCTTTACTTGCCTGAGAAAATCCAGGGTACGATTTCATCGGTCAGTAAAACTTCAATGCAGAGAACTTAAATTGAAAGATTGAACCTAGGCTTAAAGAAATGAAAGTCAAGTTTTTGTCCTAAAATTAGTGTCCTTTAGGTCACTAAGATTAGGTCAGAAACAGACTTTCTCTTCTTTAAGTCTAATTTCATCCTTTCAAACTCAGATATCTAACTTTTGTCACTTGAATCAGACCACTATGAATAAACGGCTGCTACGCTATCGGAGATAGAGACGTTCCTGTTCATTTCAACTCCTTTATAATTTTAAGACCATTTTTTTCGCTAATCTGCAAAACTGTACTCTTTACTTCAATTTCAAATGAAAATCAACACTCTCGTACCCTTTGGTTCTCTAAATACGTTAAAACTAATTACCATGATGGGGGGCTATATGTTATCTGACCACTAAGCTGGGGGCTAGAATGGGAAAGACCCCTAATTCCTAGTCCCCTCGGGCGACTAAGATTTTGTGCTTGCGTATACTTAGGCTTCCCAGAACTAAACTCTAACATTTACTTGTCTTGACTTTCGATTTACTAAGAAATCACAAATTACACGTGCTCCAGTAACACAACACAGCCAATCTTAACCAAGCGAAAGTGCTCTGCGTATTCAACAACCCAGTTTTCCCAGTTCCAACAAAGCTCATTTTGATTCAACTCCCGAAGCTGAGCACCAGAACCATTTTACCACGACCTTCTTCCCTCTCTTTTGAGCTTATTTATTTTTGGTGAAAGGCAACTAAACCCAAGCTAAACTAATCTGCGACCTTTCTTGTCCACTCTTAACTAATCGGCGATTTTCTTAATCTTGTTTCAACGTCGGACTCAAATTGCAAAGAATACCCAAGTTATATTTCATACTGTAACTAAACAATGGGCAACGATCCGTGCGCTGATTCGGACACGTTCTACTTTCGACCTCCCGGATGTACATGCAAATTGCGCGTATGCATCTGTCCACGAGTGCGACCCAAGTGTGGAGTGTGTAAGCCGGGCATTCCGACGTCACCTGTGTGTGGGTGGACATGTTCGGAGGGCGAAGGCACCCCAATAGGAACCCCATGCCATTCCAAAGTATGTGTGACGTGTCACAATGACCTTGCCAACTGTCGCTGCTACAATAGTTACAGTCGATGCTGAACACATAAATAAAATTGTTCAACTGTTCACAAATTGACAAAGAAAACTTTCAACTGTTTCCTTTAACCCCGCTGGAAAATGGCCACCTATAAGTTCCTAATTTGTCTCGTAAGCATCACAAAAAAGTCTTGTGTATGACACGAGAAATTTACATGAGAAATTGTTTAGATTTATTCAGTTTTCTACGGCCGTACTTATGGTTTTTTTAGGCTATAATGGGAAACACCCTTTTTTCAACATTATGAAAAGAATACTAAATTTATTCATGAGGGAAAAGGAACAGTTCTGAAAACTAAGTTTGAAAACTATTTACACAGTAACAAAAACTCATGAAAATCAATTGTGCGTGCGATATTCAATTCTTTGTTTATGGAATCTCTCGGAAAGCTTCTATGTATATGAAAGTAACAAAGTTTCGAAAAAAATGTTTTTTTAAACAGGAACTGTTTCAAACCGCTGTTTCGTCTGTCATCGACGATTTAACAGACGAAACAGCGGATAAATGATGTCCATGAAAAAATCTGGGCCAAAACTGGTAACATTTCTATGATTTAACATAACAAAATTATTATCGTTCGAAAACAGTAGCGCTCTTATTCATAAACTGAATCAAAGTTTCTGCACTGTTCACGTAAATCCATAGCCAAATAAGCAATCGAAACAACTAAGATCTCTTCAATATTGGACGAAAACTTACCACATGCTCACACTTATTCCCAAAAAAAAAACACCAAAAAAGACATCCGAATTCTTTCACTGAATACTGAGCTAGAATCCAGGAATCTTCAAGTGTAGTTCCATAGACGCAATTATAACAAACAACCTCTTTGCAGCCAAATAATTCTAACATAATTGACAAAATGTTATCTACCTCCCGGGTTGCCCATCATACAACTTGCCTTGATTTCATACAAGGTCATATATGATCCCCGGTAATCATACAAGGTCATATATGATTTGTATGATTTCCCGGTAATCATACAAGTTTCATACAAAAAACAAAAATAGTGTTAAACCACTCTAATCGTAACAGCTATAACGCTCAATCGGTAAGAAATACACCAGACTAACCCAGCGATGAGTTTTCGAGATTCATTTTTCCCGGTAATCATACAAGGTCATATATGATTTGTATGGTTTCCCGGTAATCATACAAGTTTCATAAAAAAAAATTAATTAAAAATGAGTTAAGGACTCAAGTCATAACAAGTATAACGCTCTTTTAGTAAAAAAAAACACGAGAGTCAACCAAACAATGAGTTTTTGAGTTGCTCCTGTTGTTTTTTTAATAAAAAAACCCAAAAAACCTTCTTGGCGAGCTGGTATTTTTTCCAAAATAACGATAGTGGGTTTTGGTGTTCAAAAGCCAAGTAAAATATTTGACTGTAAATGCCTCCATATTTACGTTTATGGAGTCCGGTCTAGCTGTTTTCAACTTTGTGAGAAAATTGTTTCTCTTATTATCCCAAAAATAGGAGTACAGTTCGTATGTTTGTTGATTTCTATTAAACTAATCTACCAGACAGAACAATTATAGTCCTAAGTGGTTGATATTGAATTAGTCTTGACTGCACTAGGTAGTTGTTTCCCAAAATCTGTCGGGGCAAAAAGTTAAAGATGTTCAAACTTGAAAAGAGTACTGAATTTTGTCATATTCGTGGACATCAATTTTCTGATACAACGAAACAGGCGAGTCGCTATGCGAGCTACTCTTCGATAGGTGTGGAGTTTAGTTGAAGGAAGCTCCGCAGTTAGTGGAATAAAGTTTCTTCTATAAAACTGTTGTACACGAATTTGCGAAAGTTGGCTGTCCACTCGAAAAAAAAATTGTATTTATGTTGGGAGTTCTACTGATTCCCATGCAACTAACGAGAACACAAAGGGAAAATTGAGGGTTCTCTTCTCTGTTGAAATAGCTGAACAAGCTTGAGCAATTGAGTTCTTCTATTTATTGGGCTCATTAAATGATGTTTTTTTCTAAACTATCAAAAAATGTAAATCCCGCCGATTTAATGCATTACCTTAAAAGTAAAACTATTTTGGATGTTACTTTTACAAATATATCGTGCTATTTGGTCTCCCAGATTGCGCGTGACGCTATTTAAACCTAAAGTTGGGTGCAATTCGCATTTTTTCAGTTTTTCAATTGTAGGCTTTACAGGAATTTCTTGCTCCTGTTGTTTTTTTAATAAAAAAACCCAAAAAGCCATCATGACGAGCTGGTATTTTTTCCAAAATAACGATAGTGGGTTTTGGTGTTCTAAAGCTAAATAAAATAGTTGACTGTAAATGCCTCCAGATTTACGTTTAAGGAGTCGGGTCTAGCTGTTTTCAACTTTGTGAGAAAATTGTTTCTTTTATTATCCCAAAAATAGGAGTACAGTTCGTATGTTTGTTGATTTCTCTTAAACTAATCTACCAAACAGAACAAACATAGTCCTAAGTGGTTGATATTGAAATAATCTTGACTGCACTAGGTTGTTGTTTCCCAAAATCTGTCGGGGCAAAAAGTTAAAGATGTTCAAACTTGAAAAGAGTACTGAATTTTGTCATATTCGTGGACATCAATTTTCTGATACAACAAAACAGGCGAGTCGCTATGCGAGCTACTCTGCGATAGGTGTGGAGTTTAGTTGAAGGAAGCTCCGCAGTTAGTGGAATAAAGTTTCTTCTATAAAACTGTTTTACAAGAATTTGCGAAAGTTGGCTGTCCACTCGAAAAAAAATTGTATTTATGTTGGGAGTTCTACTGATTCCCATGCAACTAACGAGAACACAAAGGGAAAATTCAGGGTTCTCTTCTCTATTGAAATAGCTGAAAAAGCTTGAGCAAATGAGTTCTTCTATTTATTGGGCTCATTAAATGATGTTTTTTTCTAAACTATCAAAAAATGTAAATCCCGCCGATTTAATGCATTACCTTAAAAGTAAAACTATTAGTGATGTTACTTTTACAAATATATCGTGCTATTTGGTCTCCCAGATTGCGCGTGACGCTTTTTAAACCTAAAGTTGGGTGCAATTCGCATTTTTTTAGTTTTTCAATTGTAGGCTTTACAGGAATTTCTTGCTCCTGTTGTTTTTTAATAAAAAAACCCAAAAAGCCTTCATGGCGAGCTGGTATTTTTTCCAACATAACGATAGTGGGTTTTGGTGTTCAAAAACTAAATAAAATAGTTGACTGTAAATGCCTCCAGATTTACGTTTAAGGAGTCGGGTCTAGCTGTTTTCAACTTTGTGAGAAAATTGTTTCTCTTATTATCCCAAAAATAGGAGTACAGTTCGTATGTTTGTTGATTTCTCTTAAACTAATCTGCCAGACAGAACAAACATAGTCCTAAGTGGTTGATATTGAATTAATCTTGACTGCACTAGGTTGTTGTTTCCCAAAATCTGTCGGGGCAAAAAGTTAAAGATGTTCAAACTTGAAAAGAGTACTGAATTTTGTCATCCTCGTGGACATCAATTTTCTGATACAACAAAAGAGGCGAGTCGCTATGCGAGCTACTCTTCGATAGGTGTGGAGTTTAGTTGAAGGAAGCTCCGCAGTTAGTGGAATAAAGTTTCTTCTATAAAACTGTTGTACACGAATTTGCGAAAGTTGGCTGTCCACTCCAAAAAAAAAATTGTATTTATGTTGGGAGTTGTACTGATTCCCATGCAACTAACGAGAACACAAGGGGAAAACTCAGGGTTCTCTTCTCTTTTGAAATAGCTGAACAAGCTTGAGCAAATGAGTTCTTCTATTTATTGGGCTCATTAAATGATGTTTTTTTCTGAACTATCAAAAAATGCAAATCCCGCCGATTTAATGCATAACATTAAAAGTAAAACTATTTTGGATGTTACTGTTACAAATATATCGTGCTATTTGGTCTCCCAGATTGCGCGTGACGCTATTTAAACCTAAAGTTGGGTGCAATTCGCATTTTTTTAGTTTTTCAATTGTAGGCTTTACAGGAATTTCTTGCTCCTGTTGTTTTTTTAATAAAAAAACCCAAAAAGCCTTCATGGCGAGCTGGTATTTTTTCCAACATAACGATAGTGGGTTTTGGTTTTCAAAAGCTAAATAAATTAGTTGACTGTAAATGCCTCCAGATTTACGTTTAAGGAGTCGGTTGTAGCTGTTTTCAACTTTATGAGAAAATTGTTTCTCTTATTATCCCAAAAATAGGAGTACAGTTTGTATGTTTGTTGTTTTCTCTTAAACTAATCTACCAGACAGAACAAACATAGTCCTAAATGGTTGATATTGAATTAATCTTGACTGCACTAGGTAGTTGTTTCCCAAAATCTGTCGGGGCAAAAAGTTAAAGATGTTCAAACTTGAAAAGAGTACTGAATTTTGTCATATTCGTGGACATCAATTTTCTGATACAACAAAACAGTCGAGTCGCTATGCGAGCCACTCCTCGATAGGGGAGGAGTTTAGTCGAAGGAAGTTCCTCATTGAGTGGAAAGAAGTTTTTCTAGAAAAGTGTTTTTCATTTTTTGCGAATTCATGAAATTCTTGTTTGAGTTCTTTTTTTTTTATCAAAACAAACAAAACACCCTGGCCTTTAGGGCGAGCTGGGAATTTTTACCCTCCTCGCAATAGAGGTTTTGGGTGTTCAGTTACTACGGAGTGGACCTGAATTGCGTTCAGAATTATCTACGTGGCGCCATTGTCGTTTTGCGCGATTTTAAGAGAAATTGGGCTCTCACCAGAGCCCGAAAATCGGGGGTACGCTTCATGTCATCAATGATTTCTCCAAAACTGCTGTACTAAATTGGACGGGAATGCTCGCATTTTTTTAGGCCCTAATTCCCCTCGCTGGCAGTGTTCATTGGTTTCTCAAGTCGCCCTAATCAAAAAGTTGGAGGAAAGAACTTGTAAAACGATCACATTGAGAAAGAAATTAAATGTTTTGTACTTTTTCAAATATCTCATTCAATTTGTGACCAAAACGAGTGAATATTGGCATAATCTGTTGCTGTTAGGACGTGCTTCTCAGGAATGGCTAATCACAGTCACTGGAAATGTTCTTTAGAACTGTTATTCAGTAATGAAAGCGGAAAAACAAATCTTTTCTCAAATTTTATGGCTGAGTGGTGCTTTCCGCAATTGAACAACTTTTTGGGCGTGTTTTTTGTGTTTTCTAGACACCATTTAAGCTGTTGAAGCTAATGAAATCAAATAATGGGGTTAATTCAACAATTTTTCTTTTTTCACGATTTCATCAAATTTCTGTGGATGTTGTTTTATGTCATAACACACAAAACATCATAACCCTCATGGTGAGGTGGGAAATTTTTTCCCACCTCACCATGAAGGTTTGCCGTGACCCAGAACGTCGAAGTGGACCAGAATTACACCCACAAATACGCTGGGAGCGCTGTTTCACGTTGTTTTACGTCGGTTCCCGAGATCTTGTGCTTCGATTTTAGCCCAAAAAATGGGGTACAGAACAGTATTATGTTAATATCTGCTAAAGTACTGGACCAAATTAAACGGGAGTGGTCGCATTTTGTTAGCACTGAACTCTTCTTGCCTGCAGTATTTGGTTGGTTTCCCAAATCGGCCTAATCAAAAAGTTATTAATGTTCAAATTTGAAATAGTTCGAACTTTCGGGCTATTCTGGGTGACCCAAATTTCGGTACAACAAAACACGCGATTTACCCAACAAGTGTTAGTGTTTTAGAATCCCCAGTTAGTGGGGAGTCTCCCCATATATATTTTGTATGCAGTTTTATGTAGTCCAGATGGTCAATTTCAGCGTTACATGAGCAGTACCTGTCCTTTTTGCTCATTTGGTACGGCACCTTTATGTTGGAATATCTCCTCGTAGAGTGAACCGATTTTTGATCTGTTTGTTGATTTGAACTCAGCTTGAGCCGTACTTGAATCCCTGTAAATAGCGTTTTGTTTCTTTCAGCCGTTTTCGAGAAATTGGCCAGGACACATACCTCCATTTTTACCTATTCGTTTACCTATTTTACATGCTTTTGCTGTACCTACATGTTAGACCACTAAAACTAGCTCATTTAGACTCGATAATTAGTTCGTTAGACTCGTTTGATATTGCTGGTTGTGGGTATATATAGTTTACACCCCATTTTATGTAGTTCAGAAGGTCAATTTTAGCTCTGAATATGGCGTATCCCTCTTCTGGGGTCAGTTGGTACGGTACCTTAATTTTGCTATAACTCCTCGAAAAATGCACCGATTGGGCTCATTTTTTAATATGATGCGTATCTCAATCAGTGCTACAAACTACTAAGGGCGTTCATTTTGGTTCAGCCGTTTTAGAGAAATTGGCCAGTAAACTTGCCCTCGATTTTAGCCCCAGAAGATGTTGACACCAGCGGGTGACACCTTGAAGCTTTGAACTATATTATGAAAGTTGAGTGTTTTGAGTTCCTCAGAATTGCTCCGATAATGGGGATTGTCCCCATATATATTTGACAGGTGGCTATAACGAGTGGTTATTGGTTATAGTAGAGAAACAGGACCCGAAATGGGTCATTTTGGCCATTTGGTACGGTACCTTAATGTTGGAATATCTCCTCGTAGAGTGAACCGATTTTTGATCTGATTGTTGATTTGAACTCAGCTTGAGCAGTACTTAAGTCCCTGTAAATGGCGTTTTGTTTCTTTCAGCCGTTTTGGAGAAATTGGCTTCGACACATACGGTCATTTTGATATTTTAGTGACCGGTACGTTTCGTGTTTCTACTTGTGAAATGTTGAAAATTATTGTTTTGACTGCATGAATAGGTGCATTGAACTCCATTTGTAACGGGGATTCTCCCCATATATATTTTGTATAGGGTTTTCTGTGATCTAGGGGGTCAATTTTCACTCTGCACGTGACCCCCCCAACCCCCGTGAATATATTCCCAAAATCATGTAATTTCCTTGTGAAAATGGTAAAATTGTTGTTTTGGAGTACCAGTATAAGCACTGTAGTCCCCATGTATTGTGGGGAAACTCTACTCCAATTTTCAGCCATATTGGTTGAGGGGTTGATGTTCTCTCCCCTTATTACTTATATGTATACTATTATTCTAAGGTGAGGGCGTTTCGCCCCATGGGGTGCACCCCCCCTGTCCCGTTGAGACGCTGGTTAGTCAGCTCCCCCCCCCGCTTTCTTTTTTTGGTGCACCCCATGCATTTGGGGATGTACGGCGTGCGTGCGTGCGGCTTTCACGACGTTGCGATGCGTTTTCTCCGGCGTTTCGTTGATCCCGTCAGTACATGGGAAAGTCTATTTGATAAAAAGTTCTGATGTTCTCTTTCAGCAGTAAGTGTCACCCCAGCTGCACGGGTCGAGGCAGCGCCCAAATAGTCTGGTCGGCGACCGGAGTGGGCTCCAAATTAGTAGGATAGGATAACCATAATTTGTACTGAATGTTGCTGTAGAGAATACTAAGTTGCCTCTATTATAGTTGGATCGATACAGCACTCTTAGAGTCAGGTCGGCGACCTGACAGGTCTGGAAGATAGTAGGCTAACAGTAAATGAAGTTTCTAGTTGCTTGTTAACTCAAATGTTCAGTACTCACTATAACTTCAGTTGAAATGAATAACCTGCTACGTAACTTCAACGTTGGCTTGATAGGCGATTCTCATCTAACTAGAATGGCTCCCTTCATGCAACCACAAATTCGCATTATTGGCAGAGGTGGCGAAAGAGCTAGTAACTATGCTAGATATTTGGAGGAAGTCAGACAGCTGGACATACTTGTTATTTTTATTGGAGGAAATGACATAACTGGCAAGAACGGCACTCCAGCGTCCTCTAAATTGAAGGACTTAGTACATGATATAAAGTCACTGTTCTCCTATGCAAGGTCGTACGGCGTCATGGTGTTGACATGCGACATCATTCCTGGGGATGCCAACAAAATTGGCACAGACTTAACCAACAAAAGGCTGCTGAAAAGATTCAAGCGCAAGCATATTGTTCTGAGAGATTGCTTCAACTTCCGAATGCTGCGCGACACGGTGCACCTAGAAAATTATGACGAGTTATGGGAGCTCCTGGAGGCCAAAACTGTTCAGAGGTTGCATGATGCGTATCGGTTTTGAAGCCCTGCAATAGCCAAGTTGTTCAACTGAAGGGCCGATTGAGGCCTTACTTTTTCTGATTGACGTTGCTATTTTCTTTTATGTTTTGTGTTTTGAAGCATTAAAAAAACGTTTCCATTAATTCAAGCCTTTTGAACTTAATATTTCTGCAAAACAATAATTGAAGTGCCGATTGTGGCACAAATTTGCCTAAAAAGATGTAAAATGATTTAAAATGAGCGCTGTTATTGATTGACATTAAGTTGTTTCTACTTGCTTTATTAATACTTTCCTTGATGTGTTGTCGATTGATTGTTTATTGAACATGTTTAACAATCAGACGTTTCGGGTTTTGATGCGCTTCTCTCGGAAACAGGAGTAGTGCCGATTGTGGCACAACTTTGCCTAATATATGTAAAAAATGTAATAGAGGTTTTTTTTGCATTGTCACTTTTGATTTGAAACTAGGTCGGTTCTGGTCCCTTGAGATCTTTAAGGCAATTTAATTATTGAGTAGCAAACTAATGAAGTGGTTGGAGGCATTAGGGCTGTTTTTTCCAAGGGTGGGTCAAAAGATGTGTTTCTCTCGCCAAAACGTTTCTTTCAGAAGGTCTTTGAATGTTTTAAATTGCTTCAAATCTGATGGCAATTGAGGTTTTTCGGGGTTTTCTGGTTGTGGCTTATCTCTACCAGACTATGAAATGCTGCTGTGCAAAAGAAACGGATCAGGTGTTGAAAATTTGGCTGAGAAGTTCTGTTTTTGTTTGGAAATTGGCCTTTTTTTTGTCTGAGAGGTACAATTTTGTCCTTTTTTAGGCCAATCTGTGGTAACATATATTGGTTTCTGGTGGTTTTTCTGGACGGGAATCGTTCGGTATGTATATGGAAACGGGTGTATACGAAATCTGAGCCAACAGGTACTTCATCTTCTTGGTTTGCAACTTGTCTGAATGAGGTCAGCTTTTCACTTCAATTTTTGTTCGTTTTTTTGCCTAATTTCCTTCACCACTTGACTTTTCACTGCTTTTTGTCTCTTCGAACTCTGAGGGGAATCAACTATGCAAATTTATGAACGGGTTGGAGGTAATAGGGCTGGTTGTTCTTGCAAGGGTGGGTCAATCACTTGCCCCTTCTAGTAGAGAGATACCAAAGAAACAAAGAAGTTTTCCGATCAACAATTGTTGAAGATCAACTTGCTCCGTTTTGCCAAAAAATGCAAGCCGAAAAGTTGCGCAAAGATGTTTATATGCCATTTTTTCAAGTACCTGAAGACTTGAGAAAAGTTGGGCGAGTTTTTTATCAAAGCAAGCATCTGGAATTTTTCTACTTTGAAGCTTTGCCTAACAAAAAGGATTGCTATATTTCGGCTCGTTGTGTGGCAACTTTCTCTGCGGTAAGATACGAGCCTTTTTCAGGGAACGAGACGAAGAATTTGTGGCAATAGAACTATTGAAGATTTTAAAATCTCATTCTTCTCCGATAGGTTCGTCCTGTGAAGTTTACTCTTATCACGTTGTTGAGGATTCTTCGGAGCGACTATCCGTTAACGTAAAAGCTGTATGCGACAAGTTCTTTCACATGGCACTAGCAGACACAGTTTTTCTGATACCTCTCATAAAAATTTTCGAACTTGATTGAATATCTAAAGCTGAAAAGTCAACCGATTGAGGCTTCAAAGAAAACGACAGTCCTCAAGTGATAAAAAGTCGAATCAAATATGAAGACTCACTAAACAACTAGAATTAAGTAAAGCTGACTGCGGCTTGGGCAAGTACAAACTGATTGAAATTTTTTTGCTTTTCTCAAACTTCCTCTTGCTTGATTTCCTCTTCTGCCTGAGAGAAGCAAAAGCAAACTGTAATTAGTTTTCCTTGGATTGGACGTTAGGTTCCTAATGTGGTTGCAAAGCCGATTGTGGCTTTTAAGTAGCTGAACATTATATATTGATACTTTTGATTACCTGTACAGTTTGAAAAATACATCGTGTAATAACAGTGCATCCTTTATGAAAAAATAATTGTTTGTTCATTGCTCTTGGTTTCAATTTCGTTTCATTGTTGAATTAATTGGTTCACTATCGAAATCTTTTGTAAGAGACGAGCTGATCATTGAACAGGCTAAGATAACTTTCAACTTAATTATGCCTTCGAGCTTTTCTAATAGGGATTATATATGGCTTCGTTATTAGCTTGCGAGTGTCCTGCAAGGTTTAGTGGTCATCATACCAAGGCAGTCATCGATTTCCAAGTAATCGAACAGGGGGTATTGAGAATCTCTGTTGGGATTACCAGGACATAACATATATGATTTCCTGGTAATCGTACACGGATCATATATGATCCTTGTACGATTACTAGGAAATCATGTATTTTATTTCATGGCAATCCTAGCAGAGACTATCAATATTCCTTGCACGATTACTAAGAAACCATATTGAGTTTTTCTGTTTATCGTGAACTCATATCTGATTTTCTGGCAATCGTACAAGGATCATATATGGTCCTCGTATGGTAACAAGGAAATCATATATGATTTCCTGGTAATCGTACAAGGATCATAAACGGTCCCTGTATGGTTACAAGGAAATCATACATGATTTCCTGGTAATCATATAAGGATCATATATGATTTCCTGGTAATCATACAAGGATCATATATGATTTCCTGGTAATCATACAAGGATCATATATGATTTCCCTGATTTCATACAACTTTCATCAATCATTTACCGTGGTTTTTGAGTGCTCCTGAACATTTCTTCTGTTTTTTTTCTTAAAAGTCACACTAGGATTTTGTATGATTTCCTTGATTTCATGCAAGGATCATGTATGATTTCTTAGGTTCCATACAAGGATCGTACTAGGAAATACGTTATGATTTGTATGACATCATATATGATCCTTGTAGGATTACCGGGAAGGGTCAACCCGGGCTTCAACAAACTTCTAAATAATTCAAGGACCCACCTAATTTTTTCAAACGGCCAAATTGAGTTGAAACCTCTATTTGGAACACCTATATCTTTCGAACAGCACATCCAGAATTAGACCATGTTTTGGAAATGCAAAAGAGTGCTAACTGAATGGGTTTGGTAAACCTGGCCTACAATTGTAGAGTAATACAATTGTAGAGTAATACTTTTAATAATTAAATCAGCGATGACACCAACAGATATTAAAAAAGAAACACTTAATAAGCTGAGTACTTAAGGACTAGTGTATTTCACCGGCAGTTTATTTCACAGGTATTATGTTAGATAAGTAATTGTTTTAATATTACAAAAGTATACATTTCAAAAGAAATAATTCACACTTCCAATCATTAAGTGTAGAGAGAAATTATATTTACATTAATTACAAATGGGAACAAAGCAACATTTTATGATAGTGCTTTAAAGAAGTCACAAAAAGTTGAAGTCAGGCCATGAATTTTTACCAAAATTATGATTTTTATAATTTGTAACAAAATGTTTAAAGAAAAAATCTCTCAGATTTCTTTTAGACGTAGCGTAATTAAATGCGCAGAATATAGGATTTTAGGTAACTTGTTGAAAACTTCAATTCTTTTTCAGATTACTTTTTTAACGTAGTGTTTGCTCCTTCTAACTGTTAGATGGAAAAACTTTCCAGTGCTTTGATGTTTATAGCAGTCAAATAAAGGTAGCGAGACTCCATTTGGACTATTGAATGCTGGTTTTCTTTTAGTGATTAGAGAATGAAGTAGCAGGTTAATCTGTAGTCAAGCAGGGGCGAACAGGTAATATTTTCTCTGGAGTTTAATATCTGTAGATGGATTGAATTCCGAACAACGATATCACGCTTTAACTGCCCAGCTCAATTGTTTTTCTAAGGTAATGATTAAATTCTGATCAATTGTGCTCAATAGTACGGCTGGATATAGTAAATGGCTAATTAATAAAGAATTAATCAAAATAGGAAATAGCTCTTTTGGTAGGCAGTCTTTCAAGCAGTATAAGCATTTAATTTTTTAGGCCCTTTTCGAGAGAACAATCCTAGTCTCTGTTTGATAGTTCAGTTCATTATCTATAGTTATATAACGGTTGCTCTCCTATCAAAGTCAAGGAAAACTTTACACCGCCCAGTTCGTTTCAGCGGTTTCAAATCTGTCCGGATATTGTGTTTTCGCAGTTAACTTTTGTGCATTGTATTATCCGCTATACTGTAGATTACCGTTGCATTACTTGTTACTCTATTACGCTTGATAACTAATTGCACAGCTGTGCTGTTATAACAAACTTGTTTCTCTCAGAATAACAAAATAAATCAAATTCAGACAATCATTTTTTGTTTAGTTTTTTGTTAATAACTCAAGTTAGAAACCGAATATAGGAATTCCCGTTCCTACAAAATGTAGCCCCGTAACTTGGCTATAACTATGCAAAGTTTCAACCTGCTGCAGTTAGCAGTTGTAAAACAGGATGTCTTACCAGTTGCAAATCTGTTGCTTCGTTAAAACCAGTAAGAGAAACTGACTTTATGCTTTGCACAAAGTTTCTCTTACTTAGCACTTCGTTCCTCAGAAATAAGGTTTTGAGAATATCAACGTTATTCTCTTTTCACATGTCAAGTAAATTTAAAATTGTACAATCACTAATGTGATCTACAGAAACAAGACACGATAACAAGTAATTTACCGCTCAAGAACGCGTGCTTCAATACGCACTGTATATCAGTTTAATTAGGCAAAATTAACAAGCTTCACCTAATTTTTGGTAGTTTTTCAAGCTCTATTTAAACTGCTGTACATGTCAAAATTGCATCTCTGATTGGTTGTAGATTACTATGTTGTAAGATTCTCTGAATACACTGAGGATGGGGTTCGGGATACCTTATGCGGTGCCCCGCACTCTCTGAATTGGTAGGAAAATCGTAAACTTCATCGAATCTGGCTTACAAAGTTGGATATCTCTTGCTCCGTTTTAGCTAAATTTGTGGGATTGTGAACAATTGAATACGTGGCAGTAATAGCGTAGTTCGAGTTTGAGTTTCAGTTTCACTTCATGTACGACGATTGGGTACTAATAATACTTGCTAAATATAAATGTTGAACAAAGTGAACAAATCCGTATGGCTTCAGTATAATGTAGCGTTAAATTTCGCTTGTTACGCCATTCTAGTTTTAATGCTTGAAATGACCTTGAAGCGCTCTTCAATTTGGTAATTGAGTTAGTAAGCTCAGCTGCCACATCGCCCGCACTGTTTTCCATCGCTAAAAAATCTTTTCCAGGTGATACTGGGGCGAGCTTGAGTACTGGTCTCTTGTACACTCCGTCGTTCATTTGAACTTTTGCTGATCGAATTACACCGTCAGACCCATCGATGGTGTCCGTTACTCGACCTAGATTTTAATGTCCATGCTTATCGCTGTCTTCGATCAACCAAACGACATCGCCTTCTTTAAGGATTTCGTTCGACGTAGATCGCCATTTTTGTCGATTATTCAGAGTTGGCAGATATTCCTTCCAAAATCTGTCCCATATGAGATTTGCATATGCTTGAGTTTGTCGAAAGAGCTTTCGATGGTCAACAAATTCTTCTGTGCAAGGTAGATAGGGTAAGCAAACGTTCCTGTTGCCAAGCAGGAAGTGATTGGGGGTCAATGCTTCTATGTCATTAACATCTTAACTGACTGGAGTCAAGGGTCTTGTGTTCAAAGTCTGCTTTCGCTGTTGAAAGAACGTCCTCGGTGACTGATCTGTTCCCCAACACTGCATACATTGCTTTCTTGCAACTTATCAGCAACAGTCCCCATACTCCTCCAAAGTGAGGTGCTGCGGGTGGGTTGAACTTCCATCTGATTCCTCGTTAAATTAGATGTTTTTCGATTCCTTTGCTTTTTCTTTTTCGTCAATGCTGACTACAATTCTTGCTAGTTTGTGTTTGTTCAATGCTCTCTGTACGTATGCTACTGTGTTCACTAGTCTTTTAAAGTTACTGAATCGTTCCCACTGAATAACAGCTTTCTTTTTTTTCAGCTTGTGTCATGAAGACTGATGGGGGTATATTCTCTTCATCTGATACAAAGATGAGGTTCACTTGCTCTGGCCACTCGCTTTCGGGTTTCAACCAGGCCGGCCCAGTGAGTCACTCACTTCTCCTGAGTTCCTCAATGTTGATTGCTCTGTTACCAATGTCCGCTGGGTTGTTGATACCCCTCACATGTTTCCACTGTGAAACATCAGTTGTATCTAGAAGCTCAGCCACTCGATTGGCCACAAAAACTTGTTGTTCACGATGCGAACTGTGTATCCACTGAAGTACGTAGTTGAGTCTGACCAAAAACTGCAACTATTTATCTTCATTTCATGTTCCTTGACTATCTGTTCTTTCAACCGCACTGCCATGACGGCCGCTTGCAATTCCAATCGCGGTATTAAAGATGCGTCATCGGTTCCACTCTGCATTTTCCAATGACAAATGCTAAGTCAGCTGAGTATTCTTTCGGTTGTGAACGTAGATAGGCCACTGCACACATCGTGTCTTCAGATGCGTCTGCAAACACATGAAGTTCGGTTTTATCCCCCTCTCCGTTGAAGTACCTTCTATCGATGCTTGTTTCAGCCACCATTGGTAATTTTTCTCTCCATC
This sequence comes from Convolutriloba macropyga, assembly GCF_964194025.1. Taxonomy (NCBI): domain Eukaryota; kingdom Metazoa; phylum Xenacoelomorpha; order Acoela; family Convolutidae; genus Convolutriloba; species Convolutriloba macropyga. The sequence goes on along the minus strand of NW_027453651.1, from coordinate 26,735 downwards.
TCAGGAATCCTTCTTTTTCACCAGGCTCCACTTCGCTGTCCCAATGTTGTCCATTCTTTGTCCAGATGCATTTCAGAAGTCGTCTCATGTGAAAACTGAACGGAACGATTAATCTGATTGGGTCGAATACTGCAGATAACAATGACAAAATCTTCCTTTGGGTTATAGGGGCTTCAACTTCCTTGTTCGTACCTCGGCAGACTTGAAGTCTATCATCAGTAACAATCCATTGTAGTCCAAGCACTCAAGATCCCTCTGTATTGGGGTCCACTTCGACTTGCATCGTGTTGCTGATTGATTTCAAGTCTTCTGGGATTGCTTCGGTAACTGCATCGTTGTTGCTTATCCCCTTCTTCATTTCAAATCCATGTTGTGAGAAAAGATGTTGTAGTTGATTGAAGCCTCTTCCGGGGTTAATGAAGCTTCTTCCGGGGATCGAAGCTTCTTCCGGGGATTGAAGCTTCTTCCGAAGCTTCTTCCGGGGTTATTGCTTCTTCCGGAGTTTCTACTGATTTGATGAAATCGTCCATGTAGAAGTTGTTTTGTTTTGCCTTTGCTGCAATTGGATACTCTCTTTCGTTGTCCAGTCCCACTCGCTTGAGGGCATAGATTGCGCAAGTTGGAGAACTCTTAGCTCTAAATACATGACGCTGAGATTCGTAAATCTGAACAGGTTCGTTAGTTCTTGGACGCCATAAGAACCTCAAAAAACTTTGATACCCCTCACATGTTTCCACTGTGAAACATCAGTTTTATCTAGTAGCTCAGCCACTCGATTGGCCATAAAAACTTGTTGTTCACGATGCGAACTGTGTATCCACTGCAGTACGTAGTTGAGTCTGACCAAAAACTGCAACTATTTATCTTCATTTCATGTTCCTTGACTATCTGTTCTTTCAACCGCACTGCCATGACTGCCGATTGCAATTCCAATCGCGGTATTAAAGATGCGTCATCGGTGCCACTCTGCATTTTTCAATGACAAATGCTAAGTCAGCTGAGTATTCTTTCGGTTGTGAACGTAGATAGGCCACTGCACACATCGTGTCTTCAGATGCGTCAGCAAACACATGAAGTTCGGTTTTATCCCCCTCTCCGTTGAAGTACCTTCTATCGATGCTTGTTTCAGCCACCATTGGTAATTTTTCTCTCCATCTCAGGAATCATTCTTTTTCACCAGGCTCCACTTCGCTGTCCCAATGTTGTCCATTCTTTGTCCAGATGCCTTTCAAAAGTCGTCTCATGTGAAAACTGAACGGACCGAACAATCCGATTGGGTCGAATACTGCAGATAACAATGACAAAATCTTCCTTTGGGTTATAGGGGCTTCAACTTCCTTGTTCGTACCTCGGCAGACTTGAAGTCTATCATCAGTAACAATCCATTGTAGTCCAAGCACTCAAGATCCCTCTGTATTGGGGTCCACTTCGACTTGCTTCGTGTTGCTGATTGATTTCAAGTCTTCTGGGATTGCTTCGGTAACTGCATCGTTGTTGCTTATCCCCTTCTTCATTTCAAATCCATGTTGTGAGAGAAGATGTTGTAGTTGATTGAAGCCTCTTCCGGGGTTATTGAAGCTTCTTCCGGGGATCGAAGCTTCTTCCGGGGATTGAAGCTTCTTCCGAAGCTTCTTCCGGGGTTATTGCTTCTTCCGGAGTTTCTACTGATTTGATGAAATCGTCCATGTAGAAGTTGTTTTGTTTTGCCTTTGCTGCAATTGGATACTCTCTTTCGTTGTCCAGTCCCACTCGCTTGAGGGCATAGATTGCGCAAGTTGGAGAACTCTTAGCTCTAAATACATGACGCTGAGATTCGTAAATCTGAACAGGTTCGTTAGTTCTTGGACGCCATAAGAACCTCAAAAAACTTCTATCCTGTTCGGGAACTTGCACTTGTAGAAACATCGATTCGATGTCAGCTGTTAGGGCTATTGGTCCCTCACGGAACCTAAATACTGTTCCAATCAACCCATATAGCAGATCAGATCCTGCTAGTAGCTTGTCATTTAGGCAAATTTTTTTGTATTTTGAGGCAGCATTGCAAACACGTCTAACTTTGCCAGGCTTGTTCGGGTTTAGCACTGGATGGTGTGGCAAATTCCATTCCTTCCCTCAGGTGCCTTTCACTTCGGACTCGTCCAATGTCTTGACGAATTCTTTTTCTACATCTGTATCTATTGACAGTTGATACAAATTCCTCAGGTTTGGGTCCCATTGGAATCTTCGCTCCTGTGAGTAAAGCTGACCCAAGGCTGAGCTGTAGTTGTTCGGTAGGTTTGGCTCTGGTTCATTCCACAGCATTCCCACTTCTTACCGCTCGCCTGTAATCGTTGTCGTAATCTCTAGTATCTTCTGTCCCTGCAGTTCCTTCTTTGACTGACTGACGACGTTGATTTTGGAAGCATAGGTTTCTATGTCCCACCAGATTTGGATGTTCTCAGCCACTTTCACATCTTCAGTGAAGGCGAAAAGACAAATATTTTATCTTCCTTTGTCCATCATGTGTCCACTGACTACCCATTCTAGCTCTGTTAGAACGGCGAAAGGTTCACTTCGGGTTCCTATCTTGTAGTCCAATGAGCGTTGTAGCTCATAAGCACCTTAACAAGGATGATGCCAACTTCCATCAAGTTGAAGCTTTTGTTGGGTAGAACACTCAAGTGATTGAAGCTTTACTTCAGCTTGTTGTAGTTGTAGTTTGTGTTCCCCAAGGAGATTGACGGGTGTGCAAACGCTTCGATTGAATGCACCTTTGAATGTAGTCCCTCTATTTTGAGAGGAACCTTCTTGGTCTTCAAATCCTTTTTGTTCCGTGTATGCCTGCTATGTTGAGCGTCACATCGGTGCCTTGGGCTCGTAACATCTCATGCACACTTTGGTCGATGACTAAAATCGTTGATCAACTATCGAGAAAAGCATATGTGTTCAGCTTGTTGCCACCGCTCTGTATTGAGACAGGAACTATCAGAAGAAAGCTAGTAACTTCGTTACTCTGGTTGATTGTTGCTGCGCTTACATTGACTGCGTGATTGCCCTCGTCCAGTTGGTTTTCTGAGTGTAGCAATCGGTTGTGCTGCTTGATGCATTCATTGATGCCGCACGCATTGACTTTACAATCTTTGATTGCATGTCTTTTGCCTAGACATCCGTAGCATAAGCGTTGCTTCCTCACTGTTGAGTACCGATCATTCACACTCATGTTCTTGAATAAGGACAGTTCCATATTTTATGAGTGCCATCAGCTAGTGGACAGTGATCACTTTGCGTTTCTTCGTTTCTTTCACGTTCGAACTTGCACTGAAGTTCGATGTTTTCGAGAACCGTTTGTCTCTATTTGTGCTTCTTCGGTCTTCTTCTCTTCGCTCTCCCTTGAAATCTGAAAACCCTTCGTGCGCGAACGCTATCCTGGATAGCCATTTTTCAAACATAAACAGATCAGACCAATATTCATCTTTATCATCAACATAGAACCACCACTTCTCTTTGAGAACTTGGGGTCGTTTATCTACTGCCATATACAGTGTCGAGCTTGACTGCAGATCATCAATCTGCTTGTACTCTTTGAGCTCATTCACAAAGTTCGAAACAATAACTGAGAAACTGATCAGACCTGTTGAGTCGTGAGGTTTCGCCTGACTTGCTTTGCGAAGACTCTCCAGTTGTGCATCAGTAATCACATGAGGCCTTACAAATTTCCTCTCCAGAATGCTCCACCATAGAAATATCCAGAATAGCCCATTCAAGAGATTGCTGACTTTGCCTTGCCTGCCAGTAGAGTCTTCAGATGGCTCATTTTCTCTGAGTCTGGTATTGGGCGTTGATCCACTGTAGCAATGAACATACTAGACCACTCCGGACATTCGAGAGGGTTTCCGTCGAAGTTGTTCAACTTCAGCTTTGGTACATTACTGCTACCTGCGTACCCAGTGTCGTATCGTAGAGCAGCTCTGTGGGAAACGTCTCGTTCTTCAACACTTTAAGATCGGTCTCGTGAACTGCGATAACGTGGGAAGTGACTATAACTGTTCACTTCAGGGGTTACTTCGAATCGAGCTGTTAATCGTTCTGGTGTTAGAATGTTGTCGATCCTGCTTGCCCAGTCTGAGACATCTCGCTTTTTTGGGGTCCGGTTGAAGGGTGATTTGTCTCGAGCACCAGTTGATTGGGAACAAGCATCATCGTTCTCCAATGCTGTTCTCTTCACTTTGCGCTCTAGCTCGCGCTCCTCCTCCAGTAGTTGGTTTCCAGTTTCTTAATTTGCATTTCCAGCTCTAGCTTCCTCCGCTCGAACCGTTCATGTTCTAGTTGCATCTTGATTTCGAATTCCACATCGATTTTTTTCATCCTTTCCTCGCGCCTTTGATTTGCTGAAGATGTTTCCGAAACATTCTCCGTCTCTTGGCCACTTGCTGTTGCTCCATTTTGCACTGTTCGAGCAACTGGGTTGTCCATCTGGGTTGTCCAACTGGGTAGTTGTTGTTGCTCTCGTTGTCGTTCAATGCTTGGGTTGTGTTGCTTTGCTCTGCATTCATTGCTGGTTGCGTGCTTTTGCTTATATATGCAAGCCAATGATAGTCCAAACTTGCTTTGCACTTTCTTGCATCCTTCAGATGTTCTTCAACGAAATTAGCTTGATAGGGCACAAGCTTGTTTTGACGTTGCAGTTGCTTGGGTATTTCTACCTCTAGAAGGTGAACAGTCTGTTGGTAGAGGACCTTTAGTTTGTTGGGTCGATCTGAGTCTTCAATTATTTTGTAGCCAATCCCTGTTTTAGTGTTAACTTCTTCCATTAAATCTTGGAAATTCTTGTCGTACCTTTGAGCTGTTGATTGAAACTTCTCTCTGATGCTTGTACTCGAATTGCTTGGTTGATGTTTGCTTTGCTTGTTCCTTTTAAGCGATGTCAACTCTTCAACGTGTTTTGTGAATTGCACTCTCACCTTTAGTTCTGCCTCACTGGCGTTAGGCTTTTTTCTCATTTGATTTTCTTTGTGGGGTGCCTTCGGCACTCTCTTCATCAGATTGGACAGCAGTTTGCCTTCCACTATCCGGGTCGGCGGACCAAATGTAACGGCTGCTCTCCTATCAAAGTCAAGGAAAACTTTACACCGCCCAGTTCGTTTCAGCGGTTTCAAATCTGTCCGGATATTGTGTTTTTGCAGTTTACTTTTGTGCACTGTTTTATCCGCTATACTGTAGATTACCGTTGCATTACTTGTTACTCTATTACGCTTGATAACTAATTGCACAGCTTTGCTGTTATAACAAAATTGTTTCTCTCAGAATAACAAAATATTTGAATTTGAGACAATCAAAATTCTGTTGAATCTTTTGTTAATAACTCAAGTTATAAACCGAATATAGGATTTCCCGTTCCTTCAGATTGTAGCCCTATAACTTGGCTATAACTAGCAGTTGTAAAACAGGGTGTCTTACCAGTTGCAAGTCTGATAAAAATAATTTTCAAAATTCAAAGTTAGCAAGTCTCTCTATTGGTTTCAATAACACCAATATTGAATTAGAGTAGGCTTCGTTAAAGCCAGTAAGAGAAACTGACTTTATGCTTTGCACAAAGTTTCTCTTACATAGGTACTTCATTCCTCAGAAAGAAGGTTTTGAGAATATCAACGTTAATTCTCTTTTCACAAGTCAAAGTAAAGTTAAAACTGTACAATCACTAATATGATCAAGAGAAACAAGACACGATAACAAGTAATTTACCGCTCAAGAACGCGTGCTTCAATACGCACTGTATATCAGTTTAATTTGGCAAAATTAACAAGCTTCACCTAATTTTTGGTAGTTTTTCAAGCTCTATTTATACTGCTGTACATGTCAATATTGCATCTCTGATTGGTTGTAGATTACTATGTTGTAAGATTCTCTGAATACACTGAGGATGGGGTTCGGGATACCTTATGCGGTGCCCCGCACTCTCTGAATTGGTAGGAAAATCGTAAACTTCATCGAATCTGGCTTACAAAGTTGGATATCTCTTGCTCCGTTTTAGCTAAATTTGTGGGATTGTGAACAATTGAATACGTGGCAGTAATAGCGTAGTTCGAGTTTGAGTTTCAGTTTCACTTCATGTACGACGATTGGGTACTAATAATAGTTGCTAAATATAAATGTTGAACAAAGTGAACAAATCCGTATGGCTTCAGTAGAATGTAGCGTTAAATTTCGCTTGTTACGCTATTCTAGTTTTAATGCTTGAAATGACCTTGAAGCGCTATTCAATTTGGTAAATGAGTTAGTAAGCTCAGCCGCCACAAGTTACACACAGAAGTTTCAGAAGTTTCACATGAGGGTTCTCTTCAAGTTTTGATTCTCGAAATTGTGTTTGTGGTTGATTCCTACAGCCAAGTACAATAAATTCAGTTTTATCTGGATTTAATTTAAATGATAGTGACGTAAAGTATTTCAGTATTGCTTCTATTGAATTTTCGAGTAACTTTTCACAAATATCAAGGTTGCAATGTTATGTCAAAAGAACAGAATCATCAGCGTATTGCAAGATTTCACACGTTTTTATTTCCAAATCAAATCGTTAACGTAAAGATTGAATCATTTCGATAAATGTGATGTTTATCATCTAGAAGCAACAATTGTTAACAAAAGACATAATAAAGACCAGACGCCGCCCAACAGATTGTTGCCCACTAAATTAACAATTGCCTCTTTGCAAGCTAGATGCAGTGTATCCGTTTTTATCCGTTTCGGATTTCTTTTGTATCGATTCACCAACAACTGAACATTCATCTTTTACATGGACGTCGCGCTTTATTTTAGTTATAAACATGCATTCATTAGTATCACATCATAGTCATTTCCCTGCTTAATTATAAACACTCGAGGCGAAATCATCTGTAATTGCGATATGCAGAACCTGGCTCACTAATATCAATCCTTTAGATTTATATTCAAAAATGGTTAACAACTACTTACAGTGAAAGAAAGAGAATACGAAAAAAGGAGAGGTAGAATTTTTTGCTTACAATGGTCACAACCAATTTGTCTCTTTACTATAGAAAAAAGGAAAACCTGCTTATTATCATGTAAATTGTGACCACAGGACTAATTTTTGTGAGCTTATAGTGTTTTTGCCTTGAATACTAAAATCCTTTAGAACATTCTACAAAAACTGTTGCTCAACATAAACGCAACAAAAGATGAAACTTTTTTGTGGTGATCTCAATTGTTCAAGCACAAGCTTGGTTTCCTTAATTTGTTTTGATTGATTGATGACTTCTGATTTGTTTTGATTTGTTTTACACAATACTTGAAACCATTAAACTTTAAATTTCAAACGACGTATTGGTTTTAAATTTCCATAATCATTGTGTCCAAAGTCAGCGTATCAAATATTCAATTCACACAAGCTCAAATAATCGAGCTCAAACAATCATGAAGAAGTAACAACGCTGTGAAAATACAAAACGAAAAGAGAATTTTTTTCCCCAAGTCCTTAACTTCCCTAAAACTACGCGAAATCCAGCTTAAAGTGTTTTTTTGCCCTCACCGACAACAGTCATCATCAAGTTTTCGTTATATTTTGCCCTTATTTGTCAGTTCGACAAAAGCTAACGTCTCCGGAATTCAACCCACATAATTTTGTCAACAGCCTTCAGATCGACGGAGTATACACCTTCACATCAACAGAGTTTACAGGATATACTGCCAACGATCTTCGATTAAACTTCAACTTTCACAGCACCCATGAAGCCTAATAACTACTTTCACATATCCTTGTCATTCAACAACACAATATTCCAACCACCACGCATCAAATTAAAACGTCGATGCAAACGTATGATCACCAATTTTCACCTACATATAGCCGGTGTATATGTGTCGCCCCGGAAGAGTGTACAACAAATTTACACATACACACACAGAAAGCAAAAAATGCCCTCAATTATGACAACAGAGCATCTTAACAGCTTGGACATTACAAAACAATGTTGAAATTACATATCAGCAAAAGAATCATGTAAACTTGATTGTCGAAATCTTAAGTTGTAAAATACAACAAGAGTATTCAGTTTTACCCTCATGCACGCGGCCCGGAGTGTTCAAGCACAAGCTTGATTTCCTTAATTTGTTTTGATTGATTGATGACTTCTGATTTGTTTTGATTTGTAAAATTTGCGGGTTTTATGTTTTACCCACGTGTGCAACCTAGCAATTCATTGTAATCTGGAAATCTCTTGTTAATAAGTAGTAAACATCAATATTGAAATCTGTGATACACAACAGCAGCTAATCAAGAACACAATGAGATCAAAAAATTTAAAATTACCAAACACTGCGCACAAGCCTAAACAAGTTGACAAGCAAATGTACTGCTCGTATTTTTTCCGCACATTTGACCTATGTAAGTAAGCTTCATATGAAATTTTAACGATCCTTACGCTACGGCTATTGAATTAAGCTTCTCAGTTTTATGACCTCAAATTGATAAAAGTTTTTTACTCGATTTTGAATATTTCAAAAGCTAACAAAATTAATTAAGTTCTTTCTATATTATCCACCATAAACAAGACAAGGCTATTGAAAACAAACTGGAAAGTTCTTGAGGTGATTTCAGTTCAATCATTTCACAAACAAGTTTGTGATGATAAACATCCAGTGATAAAAAGCAAATCCCTATATAAAAATTGGCTGCCAAACCGCTTGAAATGTTAATTTAGCAAAAGAGACCGTGGCCGTAGAACGCCTATTTTTTGATCCTTTAATGAAACTGAATTCATGTTTCTGAAAAAGTCCTGAATTTGGTTACACGACATATGCAAAAAGCTAACAAACAACACAGTGCTGAAAAGTTGGGCCTATCAGAACATCCAGCATCAAAATCCAGACAAAATGCATCAATGTCGGTTTTTGTAATATGTTTTCTATTATTGAAGAAAAAAGTTAGTAAAACAGATCTTATTGGTATAAACAGTGATCCAGGTCTACCAATTAACAAAAAAGCTGTTTTCACTTCCCGATGACTCCATTGAAGACTTAAACACGTTAAACACTGTAAAGAACAAGAACTCAACTGCTCATGATGGGTTCAGTAACAAGGTTTTTAAAGTTTATGGCGTCAGTTTTACGTAATTAATAGGTTGCTTTTAATGAAAAACTGTTCCTATGCAAACAAGTTTTTCGGTTTGTCTTCAAACTGCTAAAAAAACTTCAAAGAGCCCTAAAATTTTCAAGTAATTAAATTGTTTTTGTCCGTAAACAATGTGTTGAAAAAGTTTGATCACAAAAATAGTTGATTTCGTTGTAAAACAGAAATTTTTACTGAACAATTCGGCAAAAACGCTTATAAACAAATGATTTAGATTCAGCTGAGCAAATGATGCCCAATGTAAGAGATTTGCCTGATTTAGATTTTGTCCACTGTTTCAATTATCAGAAAAAAGCTATTTGACGAAATTGATCATCCAATTTTTCTCACAGAATTTAACCACTAAAACAAATAATGTTTCAAGACAAAACGAATACACTGATTGCTTCATTCCTCTACGATAGAAAACAGTTCGTATTTCAATGATTTCAGAAGTGTCCAAACATGGAAGTTAAAGAAGTTGTTCCTAAAAGAGCAAATTTGTTTTCACTGCTCTTCCTTTTGCTTATCAATTATCTGCATCAAATAATTCAAATTGTATCACCTTCAAAAATAATTTCTTTTTTCAGATGATACAACAACTTTGACATGAGTGAAATCTCTAGAAATGGAGAAAAAAAAAGCCTCATGAATGATTTGAGAAAAAAATTTGCTTAAAAGTAAAAATTGTAAACTTAATGAGTATGGCGGAAATTTTCAAAATTAAAAAAAGTCCTCTGTTAGGTGAAGTGCTTGCATAAAGAGTTTCATCGAATTTTTTTTAGAAAGCTCCTTGATAAGAATCTCTCTTTCAACCTCCATATTCAACTCGTTAGCAAAATGCAACTGAAATGTTGTTTTGAGCTAGAAATTTGTTTGAATGCTTTTTTAATTGAAATGTTTTTTAGCTATGCTAACCAAATATCATCCTGACGCCTTTTAATTTATGAATTTGCATAAAAAAATTGAATTCTCTTTATTGTCCACAAAAACGAACTTTTAAGTTTATTCTTTTCAAGAAAATGGGGGACTTTGTATGTTATCATTTCCAGCTCTACAATGTGCTATCTTTTTTATTCAAATCTGTACTGTCTTGTAAAGGAGGTCCTGGATTGCATTGCGAGAACTTCGACGTTTTTGCGTTGCGAAATTGCCAGTAAAACGCAATTGAAGCGGTCATGCGTTATTTCACTCATTCATGTAACAAAAACACAGACTCTGAAAACGTCCTTGAAATTTTTGATTTAAAAAAATGCTGAATTAATAGGCCAAAGAAAAGTTTTTACCAACTAACGTTAGAAACTAATATTTAGATAACTAATTTTTTATTTGCTTTATTAAGTATTGCACGTTTATGTAGAAATTCTGGGCATCTCTTGAAAAGTCAATTGACTTGCATACTGTCCAAGGTGGTGAAATCAATTGACACTCGTTAATAAATTTGAGTATCTTCTTTCATCTGAATTCAAATTAAAATACAATTTAATTTACTAACTTCACTTGCCTGCTGGCCGAAAAATGTTATCTAAGAAGAAAAAACTCCCGACCTCTGAGGAGAACTTGGCATAATTTTGTCTTAAAGATTTGACTCTGCAATTAATTTCAAAAATAACACCTCTACAAAATCCTTCGGTAAAATCAACGCGGGGACTAGGGTGTTCACCAGTTGTCGTTGTGAATATTAAACAGAATTCAATTCGTGATACCATTGTTTAATTATCATGAGTTTTTGGAATTAAATGCTAAACTGGTTGACATTTTTAATGCATTTGTCTGCAAATGAAAAAGTAATTAATAACAAGGAGACTCGCTAATGTGCGATGACAAATAATTGTCCTACCTCACTGATCGGCAACCCTGTCTCAACTGTCTACCGATTTAAGAAGAGACAGACAGCCTTTAAAGAAGTAATTTTGTCATTTTGTTTTTGTCAACTTTGATAGATTCTTAGAAAAGGATAGAGGTTGTAGATAAAAAGTTTGAACCAAGGAGATCTTTGTTTGCATTCACTAAGAATCGACATACGTGAAATCGACCCTTATGCAATTTCTCAAGTCAAAAAAAAAACAATTTTATCTGGTGCAAAAACAATTTTACAAAAAAACTGAGTCCACTGCGTAACCTCTATCCTGTTCTCAAACTGAATCTCATACTAAACTGCCAAACTAATTAGCAAATGGAATCTACTTTATTTCAACAAGATTTTAAAATTTCAGTTTAAACTGATAACTGAATGCAGAAACAAAAAAATGACCTTTTCACACTTAAATCTAAAATCAGAATGAAATCAGATGAAATTGAAAAAAAAGTAGTGCGACCTGTATAATAGCGACGTAAATTACAATTGAGCTAAGACTTTTTGCCCTTGAGGGTTATCAAAAAATTGTATTACCAAGTTGGTTGTCAATTCATACAAACACTTATATGTAAAAGCAGCTGAAAAAATTCCGCAAAAGCTCGTTGTAATGAACTATGTTTCACATAAAATTTAAATAAAAAATAAATTAAATAGCTCACAGCTCACAACAAATTTAAAACACAAGCGCATATTTTTGAGTTTAAATAAGCTACGTTTTTTTGTTAACTTGCAAGACAAAACAACATTAAAGGGCAAAAGCGTTTCCAAATAGTTTTTTTTAACAAAAGTTAAAAATCATTTGTTGTCAAAACGACACATTCGTTGGTATTAATTACGTCACTTCAAAACCCATTTGGTTTTGTCAACAATCAGAAATAACTGATTAGACCAAACATATACACCTAAATTGAACCAAAATACCAAATGAGTGAAAGCGAACTACAGACACAACTCTAAAAAACCTTCAAAATATATTACAAAGCCAAATTTTAAAGCACACTAAAGGGATTATTTTCAGGCAGATCAACATTACAAACCATAAAAAACCATGATGCAAGTCAATTAGACATCGTTAGACCTACAGCTAGACCTCTAACTACTGGGAATCAAAATCAGAACGGCATAAGAACAAAAATTTGACACGATATACAAAATGCAGATATGTAATTTTAAAGTAAACAAAGTCATTAGTTGCTCAGAGACCCATTGAGACGACAGCATATACGCATTATTAAGAAAAAAATAAGGCATCTGCTAGACTCAATACATCTTAATTTGTAATTTAATCAATGATAGATGCATAAAAAGGACAAACATAAAAGCGGAAAGAGGACTAATATAAGTTAGGTGATGTTCCAATTTTTCCGCCAGAATGAATAATAAAATAATTTAAACGTATTGAAACACATTGAATCATTTCTAAGGCAATTTTCCTTAATGTAAAAAATAATTTGAAATTGTAAACAACTCACTCTTCCAAACGGGAAAATGGGTTCCAGAAGTTAGCATTTAACTCGTTTTCTAACGTAATGTCAAGCTCTAAAGTCCCTAAATTTACAAATTCTTTTTTATCCAGGTTGCCTGGCCGATAACAGTTTTTGATTGCCTTCTGACAGCTCAACTGTATCAGAGAGCACGGATGTCAAAGAAATGAACTCTGCACTTATTTATAAACATTTACCGAAACAAATTTAAGTAAATGTCACCGAAGCTAGGTAATCAGTAATTTTGGGTTCTTTTAATGCTTGCCCATGAAGTTACTAAACATTTGTTCTGACAAACTAGTAATCAAATCATTTAACCTCACGTATTCAAAAATAAAGGAAAATTCAGAAAAAAAATCAAATTTTAACATTTTGGTGATGGAATTTCGCCAACGCTTGACGGGCTTTCTAGTTATACCTCTCACAATTCTGTACGACAAATATATCGATCGGCCAAAAATGACGCGACAAAGAAACCGGTTGAGCATAGAGTTCGTCTCCTTTCAAGTGGAGTCAGGACAAAATTGACATTAAACGGATCCAGGCTAGGTCAAATGGCTTTTTCTACCAGCCACTTTTTCGATACTATGTTAATCAGCCAAAAATATTTTGGGTGTGAGATTCAAACAAAAAATATTAAGCTTCAAAGTTTTCACACAATCAAATTTTTTGTGGTTCTAAGAGTACTGACTGCGTCCTGAGCGAACGCTGAATAGTAGTAACAAAAAAGTAATTATGTAAGCAGTATACAAATGTTTTGGACTCTGGTTTTTCCAGCTTAGATGTCCTTTTTTCAAACGCAACAAATAATTGGTATTGCGGCTGAGCTTAACAACTCAGAAATCAAATTGAATAGCGCGTCAAGGTCATTTCGAGCATTAAAGCTAGAATAGCGTGACAAGCGAAATTTAATGCTACATTCTATTGAAGTCATACGGATTTGTTCAATTTCTTCAACATTTATATTTAGCAACTATTATAAGTACACAATCGTCATTCATGAAGTTAAACTATAACTCAAACTCGAATTACCTCAACCACCAGCAAAACAATACTACGACTTAACAGTATTGCATCAGATTCTTTGCGATTGGATTGCGAAAAAACCTGTTATTGATACAGAATATTCGACAAAACTTCTACATGGTTAACAAATTTCCCATGACATCAAATTTACACTGAAAAAGTGACGTTATGGAAAAGTCTTCACATTCCGTCGACATTATTATCTACAACCAATCAACAGTTGAATTTGACATGTAAATCCACGTGACTAGCAGCATAAAAGGAGCTTGAAAAACTACCAAAAATCAGAAATTGGCAATTTTGGTTATATTAAACTGACATACAGTGCGTATTGAAGCAAACTTTCTTGAGTGGTAAATTACTTGTTATCGTGTCTTGTTTCTGTAGATCATATTATTGATTGTACAGTTTTAACTTTACTTTGACTTGTTGAAAAGAGAATTAACTTTGATATTCTCAATCTTTCTCTCTGACGAACAAAGTTCCTAAGAGAAACTTTGTGCAAAGCACATAGTCAGTTGCTCTTAACGAAGCCTAGCATAGTTTGATATTGGTGGCTATTGAAGCCAATTGAGAAACAGAGAGTTGTTTATTAAATTGAATCAGATTTATTATATCTGAGTTGCTTTAAAAGCGCCCCCCTTAACAAGGAGGTTCGCTACAAACTCGACATTTGGTTGACAGTTACTTGAAGTCATCCTTGACAATTTAATAGGAGCAGAGTTTGCAATTTCGAATTATAATTTGAGTTATTAACAAAAACTCAACAAAAAATTGATTGTTTCAATTTGAATTATTTTGTTATTCTGAGAGAAACAAGTTTGTTATACAGCAAAGCTGAGCAATTAATTATCAAGAGTAATTGTGCAACAAGTAATGCAACGGTAATCTATAGTATAGCGGATCATACAGTTCACAAAAGTTAACTGCAAAAGCGCAATATCCGGACAGATTTGAAACCGCTGAAACGAACTGGGCGGTGTAAAGTTTTCCTTGACTTTGATAGGAGAGCAGCCGTTACAATTGGTGAAATGAGTTCTCCTAATAAAAACTTACCAGACAATCATTGATATCTGTTAACAATTAAATTGTAAAAGCCAAGTGTAAAAATTGTGAAAGTCACTTTATTTGAAAAGATTTGAGAGATTCCGTATGGTCAACATTTTTTTGTTTATGACTTCCCCCAAAGCAACCAAAGTATGAAATTTGGGCGAGAAATTTGTTGTCTGCTTTGGGTAGTTATATACACAATTATGTATAAACGTTTTGCCATTCTTTTATCGGACATTTTTTCTGGGCACAAAAGGAAAAGATACGGAAAATCTAAGCGAAAAAAAAAAAGTTTTATATTACCAAAATTCATTGAACTAACTATGCGCAAGGCTGTTTTAGTAAGATTTTGTCTATATTTGGCATTGGGTAAGTAATTTACTTGAATCGTGCACAAGTAAGCAACTTTGACAAAAATTGAGCTAGAATTTTTTTTACCTGCCCACTTTCTTGGCGGTATTGTGCAGGACAATTTTGTCGTATTTTATTTCCTTAGTGCTCTATTTTAGCGATATAATACTCCACCAAAAAGTAAATTTGCCTGAAAAATACCTGAGCTTATCCGAATCGTTAAGGCTAATTGTTCTCACCTAAACTAAGTTAACTGAAATGAGCCAAAAAAAAACTCGGGCGACACTGGCTGAAAGAATTTCATCTTAACTTGCCCGAAAAATATTTGAAAAAAAGAACTTGAGAAGTTTGGGCATTTTTTCTATTTCAGGTTTCAGGTTTCATTACTCGAACTTTACCTAAAATTTTTGATTACCTTTTTTAGCTAATGATGAGAAGGCTTCAAAACGTTACTGTACATCGAAATTTTAATAAGGTCGCAGGTGAGAAAATAAAATTGAACAGATTGATAGATAATTAATTTACAATTGTGCAAAAACAGAAGATATGATTTAATTACTAGTATAATAGATAGATCGTGTTAACACTAGCACGAAATCCTTAAAGGTAGAGTGAGCATGATATGTTCGAAAGCGTAGAGGTCGGGGGGGGGGGGGGGGTGCTAGTTAACATAATCACTAAATCAAAATAAAGTAGAACGTAATAGATATCGCAAGATTAATGAGAACGATTAGTTCGATTATGCTAAAAAAGCACCAAATTTGCTGCACACTTTCAAACGATATGCCTAGATAAGTTTCAGCTGATCAATAGCTTGGCTCGTGACGAACAACACGTTCAAACGGCTCTTTCAGCCGAAATTTTTCAAGCCGATGTCTCGGAAAGTCATCACAACCGTTCGGGTTTTTCATCCCGTTTTCAAACTCAGTGTGAACGAAACTCATTTCAGAAGGCATTAACTGGTGAATGGCTATTGAATTCTTTCTATTGCAAAAATGAAGCCCAAAGGCAACTTGGTCCGCGTGAAGCGAGTAATTTGCGTTCACATATTCGAACCGAACCCGAATTTTTGAAGCCTCAATTGCAATGCCCACAAATATATCTTCCAACGGAAATTGCACAATTCTGCTGGAAGTTTGGTATATTATTTTGGCTAGATAATTGTCCATACCATAAGCCATTCCGAAGCAATAACGCGGCACTGTCGGTTCTGACCAATCGAGATACGAGACGTACGACTTCTCCCTCGGGTTCCGGCTGACAAATGAGCGATTAGCAGTGCAATAACCAAAAATGGAAACTGGTTGTAAATTAGCGACTACTTTATACAAATTACTGTACACTATATACACGTCGTCGTCTGTTTTCAAAACGATGTCGGCTTTCGGACAGTTCCAAACGAACCAATGAAAGCCCATCTTCGTCTTTGACGTCATCGATCTGTAATCGTCGATAAAGTTGCCGACGATCAAGTCGTGTGAGTTCTCGTTTTCGATCCGCAAATTTGTAATATTTCCCAAGTTTTTAGTATCGTTTTTTACACCGATCAAAAACATAACTGTAGCTTGATAGTCGTGAATTTCGCCGTTTTTTGCCCAGGTATTACGAATTGCTTCCCTAGCGGCAAAATTTTCGGGTTTCGATGAAACTAAAATTAAAATCTGTTTTATCGATTCTTTTGATTCGTTGCTCTTTTTGACGCTAGTGCTGTTTCGATTACATTTTGCTGCGTTCTCAATTATGTATAGATTCTCACTGCTAAGTTGACTAAACTGCTTTTTGCCGAAAAAAGCCGATGAAGGCAGGGTTCGCCCACGCGATTCGTGAAGTTCTCGATAATGTTCGGGTATTTCGCCTCCGTTTTCATTCTTAACCGCCAAATTTAAGCTGATAGCCTCTATATGACTGGGATTCGGGAATTTAACGATAGCCAAACAAAGAACAAAATAAAAGAACAGGACCAGAAGTAAACAACGTAAACGGCTTTTCGCGTGCATAATAAATCGTTGAGATAGTCGAGGCATTTTGAAAAAAGTTTCAGCGCTTTTTCTGCGCGGCTGTATTGGTTGCCGTAACGGTCTGGGGAGGAAAATTCCGTTCATTTGTGGTATTTTTTCCACTATTTTAACCACGTGCGCACTTTTTTTGGCTAACAGCGAAACTTAAACATTTAGATGGCAAAAACAATCTTTTGATTATAGATCGCGCGACTTTGTTAATAAAACATATAACACCTGCAGGCTTTGTTTTTATTTCAGAATGATTTTTTTAAAAAAAGCAGCCAAATTGTTTGTCTTTTTTGTATGAGGCAAAACACTACCCGTTCATGTACAAGGATAATTGTTTTTGGAATTAACACACGTGTAAACAAAAGATAAAAAAGACGAAAGTGAAAAACAATGGACTTTATTTGAACGCCACTGAAATAAGATAACAAATTATTGTTGAAAAGCGTATTTTCTTTTAAAAGAGGCCATTTTATGAAACGCTTCTTCAGCGTATATTGCTGAGTCTGAAAATATGCTAATGATGATAACACGTTTAATTCATTATTTGCTTTGCAGAAAACACGTTCAAAAAGGTTTGTATAAAAATTGACGTGCCACAACGCGAATTTGATATTTGGTTGCGTTTTAATGATTAAATTTGACTTCGAGGTACCAATTATAAAAAATGAGCAAAATTTAGATATGAGCAAGTAATGATTTTCTGTCTTTCAACTCACAAATTTTCGTCGTTTCAATGCAAATTGTCGTAAACAGCGGCAAAAATGGAATAATAAATCAAAGAAAAAACCGCACAGAAATATATTTTCGAAATTTTTCCAAACTAACTATATTTGTTGTTTTTCCGCTCTGTCAAGCACTTAGTAATGGTAGCACCAGTTTCAACACGCTTAATAAACACTTGTAGTAATGCAACGTGTTGTATTTGTGTGTGTATGTTGGTTATGTCACATATTGCTAAATATTTGCCAAGAAACAAAAACCAATTTTAACTGAAAGTTTTAACATCGCTGCCAAGTTTAAGTGGTTTAATTGAAACGCGCATTCTATATTTTCCAGCTAGGGAAATTTTTCCTCACTATCAACTCCATTTTTCGGGATTTATAGCTGTTTTAAAACATATCTCTAGTCTAATCATTTCTTAATTTGTTAAAAGAGCACGTCTAAGTTTCACGTTGTTGGACAAAAGAGTCAAGTTTTTTGTTGCAATTTTGGCGGTTTTTGAATCATCTTGAAAGTTGCAATAACATTGGCAACATGCTGCAAGGGCACAAAGGGGGCATCAAGGGTTTTCGGAGGCATCAATTGATTGAAGTCTTTTCTCATCTTCTTTGAAATTGGCTCTGAAACTGTAGGCTGAAATGTTGTCAATATGGTCAGTACATCAATTTGTGGGAAAGGGGTAACTCACGTTGCCTAAAACCGGAGTGAGAAAAATCTAAAAAAAAACTATGGAGAAAAAACGCGTGCGAGACCGGAAACGGGGCGAACGAACGTGCCGTAAGCCGTTTTTACCTTTACGACTCGTGTTTCTCCATCTCGTCCTGGCGTTGTCTCCATGACTCTTCCCAGTGGCCAAATGCCTCTTGGTGTTTGGTCTTTCAACACCCAAACAATGTCGTCCACTTTGAGAGATCGATCGTTGCTGTTTGACCATTTCGACCGTCGGCTAAGCGTTGGCAGATACTCTTTCACCAAGCGTCGCCATATATGGTTCATCAGCTTCTGCGTGTTTTTCCATGTCTTCAAGCTTGCAGGTTGCTGGTCTCCAAATTGTCCTGGTGGCAAGCTGTTGAAGGGACGCTGGATAAGAAAGTGGTTTGGAGTCAAAGGTTCCTCGTTGTCAGGCTGCTCAGCAACGTTAGTGAGTGGTCTGGAGTTGAGGATTGATTCTGTTTCCACCATAATTGTTAGGAAAGTGTCAAAAGAGAGTCTTCTGGATCCTAGAATGAGGAGGAGCGTTCTTTTGGCGCTCTGGATCAAACGCTCCCAGACACCGCCAAAATGAGGGCCGTATGGGGGATTGAATTTCCACGTTGTATTGGCTACTGCTAAAGCTTTGTAGATTCTGTCATTGTCCAAGGCTTTAACAGTTTTCTTCAGTTCTTCAGAAGCGCCAACGAAAGTTTTCCCGTTGTCGCTGTAGAGAAGTTGGGGCTGGCATCGACGACTGCAAAATCTTCTGAAGGCATTGAGAAACGTATCTGTATTGAGGTCTGGACACGTTTCTAAGTGAACTGCTCGCGTCACCATGCATGTAAATATTAGACCATAATGTTTTTCTAAAATGCCTTTGGAATCTTCGATGTAGAAGGGTCCAAAGAAATCTACACCAGAATTAGCAAAGGGGAACTGTGTTTTTGTTGTTGGAAAACGAAAACTAGGTAATGGTGCCATAATTGGTTGAATGTTTTTCGTGTCAAAGCGTCGACATAAGAAACAATGAAACCGTACGCTTGCTAACGCTTTCCGCAGGCCAATCACATGGTAACGTTGTTGAATGAATGCTTTTGTTGGTTCTGTGGACTGGTGAATACATATTTGATGGGCATGTTCCAAGTACAAACGAACAATTTTGTCCTTGGCGTGCAAAATTATTGGACGTTTTTCCAAATCCAGTTGTGTTGGTGCATACTGCAACCAACCACAAGATCTGAGTAATCCGTCCTCATCCAACAGCGGATTTAAGCATCGTATTTTGCACTTAGAATCTAGTTTGATTCCACGTTGTAAGGAATTAACGGTCGAATGGAAAAAACTGTCCTGAGATAATTTCAGGAGATAATTTCGCGATAATTGAATGTCTTCAGTTGTGTATTGGTGATTGTTCGTTCGCATTTTCTTTGCACGATTAATTAGGTTGAAAACTGTTGCAACTGTCAGAAGAAGTTTGTTCCATGTTGAGAATTTACTCGGATCGACAATAGGTTTAATTGTCTTGGGACTTCTCGTGACTGCCGCACATGTTGCGCGTGGTTTGTTTATCTCATTCCAGGTCGACTCGCTTTGGCAAAGAAATTGGGGTGGATCTAACCATTTCTGCTGAATTTCGTTTGTCTCAAGACCGCGAGTTCCGTGATCGGCGGGATTGAGATAAGTTGAGATGTGATGCCATTGCTGGGGTGAAGAACTTTTATGAATTTCTCGCAATCTGTTTGAAACAAAAACGTTTTGCTTCTTATTTGAGGCTATCCAGTCCAAAACTACTTGACTGTCGGACCAGAGAAAAATTTGGTCGAATGTCAGTGTCATTTCTCTTTGGATCAGTTGTAGAAGGCGCACTCCTATAACAGCGGCTTCTAGTTCCATTTTTGGCACACTTATTTGTTTAATGGGAGCAACTTTGCATTTTCCCATGAGAAAGCATGCTTGTGGCGGAGTGGTTTGACTATTGGTTGTACGGAGGTAAGCAACGGCTGCCATAGCTGCCATTGAGGCATCCACAAATATATGAAGTTGGCTGCTTGTGATTTTACTGAAATTGTGAACAGTTCTTGGTATTCGGATTTCGGGCATGGCAAAGTAGCTGTTTAGAACTTTCTGGAGGTTATGGTGTAGTTCATGTGGTAACAAATCATCCCATTTTCTTCCAAGTTTCCAAATCTGCTGCAAAACCATTTTGATTCTAATTGTCAGGGGAGACAACAGGCCGAAGGGATCGAAGATTGAAGATACCAAACTGAAAATTTTCCTTTGTGTGTACACTGTTGCATCTTTAGGAAATTGTTGTAGGGGGAACATGACAAAATCGTCAGTTGTTATGTTCCATTTTTGACCAAGGACTCTTATGATCTCTTTTGTTTCGTCTTTGTCGTCGGAAGAGATTTCAGCAAGTATATCTGGTTGGTTCGAAACAAATTTTGTCAACCTGAAGCCACCTTTTTTCAGGCATCTTGTTGTCTGTGATATGACTTCTTTGGCTTCTGAAATTGTTGGCAGGGACTGAATGTAGTCATCCATATAAAAGTGGTGTTTAATAGCGTTCAAGGCGGCTGGAAATTCACTTTTGTTGTGGTCTGCACATTTATTGAGCACATAAATTGCGCAAAATGGTGAACATGTTGCGCCAAAGATTAATCTAGTGAATTGAAATTGTCGAATGGAGTTGTCTATCATCCAAAGGAAACGAAGAGCAGACTGGTCTTCATGTCTCACGGCAATCTGCATAAACATTCCTTCGATGTCTGACAAAACAGCAACCGGGTGTTCTCTGAATCTCAACAGCACTCCAACTAAGTTATTTAGCAAATCAGGACCAGTTAGAAGATTTGAGTTCAGTGATTCACCGCGGAATTGTGATGCTGCGTTGGCAACTCTTCTCACTTTTCCGGGTTTGTTTGGATTAGTGACTGGATGATGAGGTAAGTACCATATTGACTCTGGGGGTGGTGCTTGCATTTCGACTGGCTTGACAAAATTTTTATCCAAGTCTGTTTGGAGTGTCTGGTTGTACTTCTGATTGAGACCGGGATCGTTTTGTAGTCGTTTTTGTAGACTTTTTAGTTGACTGACAGCTGAGAAATAGTTATTCTGGAGTTTCTTTACAGGTTTCCAAGGAAGGCCAATCTGATATCTTTCACCGTTGTGACAGATTGAGTTTTCCATTGTTTGGACTGCTAATTGGTCTAGTGAGCTGTCTTCATTCTGTTCGGGTAATGTACCTTCAGCTTCTATTTTCCAGAATCTTTGAACTAATTCGTCCAATGGTTCTTCTTCAGTGTCTTTCCGGCAGACATGGTAAATGAATGGTTGGCGAGGGGGCTTGTTTGAGTTTATTGTTTTAGGAGATAGCTCGTACTCTCCAGCGAGAGTCCAACCAAGCTTTGTTTTTACGCCGAATGGATGCTTTTTGCTACCTTGGATTACCTCGACTGGATATGTGAAGGGAAACGTATTGACACCAAGAAGGGCGCCTATTGCACCGTTGGCTATGTCAGGGAAATAAATGTGACTAAGTTCCTTGAAGGTGTCGCATAATTGATTGAGTTCAAGAACGTTAGCGGGTGATACATTGAGACATGGCGTGCTATAGGCTCTTGCAATGCTGAAGTGTTGACTGATTTTGTCATAAGGCGTTACTGTCACTGTTTCACTAATTTTGGACAGTGGCATTTCATGTTCAGTGTTTAGGTACTGCAGAGTTGTTGATGCTTGTGCTTCGCAGGGAAGCTCAAGAAAGCTAGTAACTTTATCCAGCAGGAAGGTGAACTGGCTTCCGGGGTCAATCAAGGCGTAGGTATCAAACACTTTACTTCCGTTTACAAATGAAACTGGTATTATTTGTAGTTGTTCATACCATTCAGGAGGAGGAATTGTATTTCGGTTGATACTGAAGTTTTGGTTCGGATTCGAAGCACTCAAATGGGCGCGTTGAACATTTTGTTGCTGTGATTGTCTTTTACCAGAAAACGATTGACCGTATCTTGTCTGCTGGCTCTTTGTACTGCTGACAGTGTCAGTACTTTTGTTTTGATTTTGTTGTTGAAAGGATGGCTGTGTTTGGGGGCTTGCTAGATTTTGTGTCGGCTGATTGGGATTGCTTGTTGAGAAGGCAGCAGTGGGCCGCTTAACTTGTTTCGAAGGATCATGCAAAGTTGTGTGGTGAAATCCTTTACATGTTTGGCATCGTTTTGTGGACGGACATGACTGCTTAAAATGTTTGTTGCTTAAACAGTTCGAGCAAAGATTGTTCTTGCTCACAATGTCATACCTTTGGTCTGGCGCACATTTCTGGTATTCAGGGCATGTTGCGAGTATGTGACTTCCTTTGCATTTCTCGCAAGACCTGTTTGACTGATCAGCATCTTTACGCGGAGGAAAGGGTGGTTGACCATGCTGGTTTGCAGGGCGACTTGAGTGCAATGAATTCGGTTTCCAATTGTTTTGTGAAGTATTAGAAAATTGATTCATAGCATTGCTGTTCCTACTTTCATTGTTGTTGTTAATTCTGCTAATGCTATTACTGTTGTGACCGAATGTGTTCCAATTATTAAACGGCTTATGAACAATTTCTCTGTTGATTTTGTCGTATACTTGGGCCTGTACTTCAAGCCACTTCTGAAAATCAGAGACGGTTGGTTGATTTCCAAATGATGTTATTGTATACTCTGTCCATTTTATCAGAATATTATGTGGAATTTTTTCTTTTGCCTTTTTCATCAATGTTGAACTTTGCAAGTCGGCTTTGAAGCCTAAATATTCAAAAGCTTGCACTAATCGTTTGAGAAAAGAAGCAAAAGACACGAAACTCTGTTTGTTGTAGTCATTGTTCGGACGCCAGGCTTCCAGTTGATTGATGAAAGCATTCACAACAATGCTGGGATCTCCAAAGTGATCCATGAGCTCTTTCAAAGCAATTGCGTAGTAAGCTGGGTCACACGAGTAGGCTTGAATTTTTTCTTTGGCTTTTCCTACGACCGAGTTCTGTAAGTATGTTATACGGTGTGTATCCGTAAGGCTAGTATTATTGTGAACTAGGTTGAAAAAATTGTTTATCCACTCATGGTATTTCAGTGGGTTACCATTGAAATTTGATATTGTTGTTGGTGGAAGTTTAATGGAATTTTTGTTTGTGGTTTGTAAATTAAAATTATTTTCAATCGGGATTGTCTCTGTTTGTATTTCAGTTCGTGGCTGAAACAGTTGCTTTCCAGAAAAAGACCAATTTGGAATTTGTTTCGAATTTCCCGAAATGTTTGGTTGGCTAATATATTGAGCAAAGGGGGGAAGAATGGCTGTTTGGTAGTTTGTAAAGGGATTTTCCGGAGTAAGCGGACAATTAGGTGGCTGAGATGATGTACAGCAAACAAGGTTGGTACCTTGGTTGTTGAGTGTTGTATTGGAGGGGAAAACAATTCCATTGTTTGGTTCTTCCGTTCGATTTCCATTGCTAAAATGAACTCCAGTTGGGTAAAGTGGGTTCTGAAATTGTTGGGAAACGTTTGTTTGCGCTACTGTTGGTAACGACATTGCTGACGCCAATTTAACGCTGTTCTGGTTTTCACTTATTGGAACAGCTGAAAATTGAGTGCTTGAAACAGTTTGAGCAGTTGCACTTTGATTGTTGTCAAAATGTAGGGGATTGTGTCGACTGTCTTTGTAACAATATGGATTTGGCGTGGTCTCATTTGTCACTCTATTTGTTCCTTTTTCTGAATGAAATTGACGCTGAAGCATTTGCTCATTCAAATTGCATGAACTTGATGTTTGGTATGTATTGGTTTTGTTAACTGGACAGTTATGTTGAATTGAGTTTTGTAAATCTAATGCAAGACGTTGTATGCTTTGATCTTCACTTTTGTTATTTAAGGGAACAGAAGACTTTTCTTTTGGTCTAACTGTGGCATTTGCTGGTTGATTTATTGGCATTTCGGGCAATGTGATCAGCTTTGAACTAGAGAACTGGTTCAATTCTCCAATTGATGAGTGAATTAATTCCGGCTGGTTATCAATAGATTCAACAGGAAATAAGACTGCAGTTTGATTCATTGGAATGGAGGGTTGTTGAATTGAAGCAAACTGGTTGAAAGTGTTCTCTTGCTCTCTGAGAACAACTTTGTGTTCTGGGGATTGAGGATTACTCAAGACAAATCTGTCCTGAATGTTTGCTCTGGATAATAGGGTTGATGCTGGTGTTGGGGCTGCTAACAACGACATTGATTGATTTATGTGTTCAGCCGTCGTAAAATTTTTTACTGGTTCTTCAGTCAATTCTCTAGTATCCTGCGCAAATTGGCTGTTGCTCTGAAGGAATTTGGAGAGAAGGTTGGGTTTATTTTCTCCTTGCGGAAGGAAAAACGATGGTTTCGCCGGTCTTGGGGGCACTGGAGGGGAGAAATCGCTGGCAGGGTTCTTTACTGTCATGTTGTTTTGCTCTGAGTTTTGGGAAACCGGTGTCAATCGATGCAACTCGAGTTGTCTTCTTGAGGACTGTGAGATGCAGCTGATGTCATCGCGCACTCGAGTCGATGATTGACTCAATTGACCATCATCGTCGAGACTGTTGACTTCTAGTTCCAACTTTTCTAGACGAGAGATCAAGTTCGATTGACGCTTCATGACCGAATTTATGCTACTGGAGCTTAATTTTTCAATCATGATGCTGTCAAGGTTTGTCTTCAGCTCTTCAACGCTCTCCTTGATTTTGTTGATCAACAAAGAAAGAGTGCGGAAGCTTTTTCTCTGCTCAACGGATGTCTGTAAGAGATCAAGCTGATTTTTCATGTTGAGCTCAGTCATTTTGAACTTGTTCAATGCGTATTGTAACTTCTGGCTGTTTTCTTTTGTCATCCTGATGAACCGGCTGTAGTCAACTTGTAATGGTTCTGTTGTATTTAAAGTAAAGGTAAAGAACGGCTCGAAATTTACGGAGCGACGACTTTTTTGGTAAATTAAAAACCTCTTAAGTTTTTGTAGGCTAATCAGCCTAGCTCTTTTCGTTCAAAAGTAGCAACGCAAATTTTCACAAAAATAGGAATCCTAAAGGTGTTTTTTTGGTGCTAAATCTAGCTAAAAATTTGCTTAAAAAAAGGAAAAACTAAACGTTCGCGCGTGTGTACCGTTGATTTGTTGAACAGGACCAAATAATTGCTTTCAATTTTTTTTACATAAATTTTAGTTCTCCTTTAATCACAATCAAAGTTCCAGAAAAAATTTTACTGAAGTGTTTTCTTTTTTTGTGTGTGTGGAGTTTTAGGAACAAATGAAACCTAAAACCAAACAAACTAAATCTATATTGATACTTCTTCAAAATAAGTTAACTTTTTTTAAAATTTAAAATGCGGTGCGACCAGGCAACGTGAGCTACAGACAAGCAGAGAAAACTGGTTGCTTAAAAGCTGGGTCTACTTTGAAGCTCTTTTCCAAGAAATTCTGTTTTGCGATTCTTATGAAGTTAAGGACAACTGCTACCATTAAACTGCTTGTATTTGTTTCTGGATATTATCTGCCACCTATGAATTGCTCATCTTTACTTTGGTGACTACTGCGACCCAACGGAAACACACTCCTCTTCAGTTGGTGACTACTTAGACCAAAGTGGGAAAAGGGACTTCTTTCGGCAACTTCTGAGACCGCGGACAAAAAAGAAGAGAGGTTTGAATTTTTTAACTTAAAGTGACTATATGCGTGAATGAATTTGAGTGGGGAATTATTCGAGAGCTTTTGATTTACTTCTTTTTGAGATCTTATCTTCTCTTTTATTTCTCTTGAGAAGGTATTTTCAGTGTATACTACTCAATTAACTAGATGCGCGGCTAGTAGTATGCAAAATGAAAACAAAATAGGTGTAAATGTCGGGTTTTCTTAGGAAAGCATACTACCCCATTAACTAGGCTCGCAGCTAGTAGTATGCAATTAAGATCAAAGAAAACACAAACCTCTTTGCAGGTTTTTTTTTGTCAGAAGCTTTTCAGTAATTTTCTGTCTGTTGTTTTCGGTTTTGCAGAATGGTTATATAGTTTTTCAGCTTGTTTTTTAATGAACTTCGGAGGTATATAAAATAGCTCTTTTTTGAAAATTGATTGATTTTTCCTTTAATAAGAAAAAAAAACGTTAGAAAAACGTTTTTTGATTTTTATATAACAGAGAAACAA
Source organism: Convolutriloba macropyga (assembly GCF_964194025.1). Lineage (NCBI taxonomy): Eukaryota > Metazoa > Xenacoelomorpha > Acoela > Convolutidae > Convolutriloba > Convolutriloba macropyga. Next base: position 267 of record NW_027453651.1, on the reverse strand, counting down.
TTTTGCCACTTTTCTGTTGCTTCTTTGCAGTTTTGAAATAAATGAAATAAATTTTCAGATTATTTTCAAACAAACGGAAGGAGCTATTTCAAACGCTTTTTTGTTATCTACTGAAAATTTCTAATAAACATTAGAAAAAAGTTTTTTTGAGTTTTTTAATTAAAAGAAGCAAATTTGCAAATTTCAAGTTGCCTCTTTATAAGTTTGTATATTCAATCAACTGATTTTGAGACTTGTTTTCCAACAAAACCAGGGCAGCTAATCAAT
>NW_027453650.1:0-39750 GCF_964194025.1 Convolutriloba macropyga | reverse complement strand
AATTTGACATCAAACAACCGAAATCAAGGTAATCATTTACTTGTTTGTTAATTAGTTTTTTCTTAGAATTTTATAATTCTCCGCGATTTTTAATTAATTCTTTTTAGAACTAATAGCAAATTTTTAATTTTATTTTTTCGAATCCAAGAGAAATCGGTGAAATAAAGTATTGCTTCAAATTTAAGGCGTTATAGAGTTTCACTAAGGCAAAACATTGATTAGGTTGGCGGTTTTTTTGTAATTGTTAAAAAGAAATTTCAAAAGATAATCAATTCAACCCCGAACGTGATCTTTTTCGATAATTTTCTTTTCTGAAAAATGTGTAATAATTTCTCGGCGGTTTTTGCTGTTAAAACACGTTTAGAATCTTTAGACATTCACCTTTCTAAATTCACCTTAAAGTTAAGGGCGTTCTACCTTAAGTTTTACCTTAAAAGTAAGCTTAACTTTCGAACCACCTGAACTATTAAAAGTTAAGGTACATTAAGGGTAAAATTTTAAAGGTAATAAGAGCACCCCTTGACTTTTCTGGTAATTTTACAGAAAACTTCAAACAATTTTAAGAAATTTTTAATTAGGTAGTGCAAAATTATTTTTAATGCTTCGCTACGGTAATTTTTCAGGTAAATTTACCTTAACTTTTTTAGTTTGCAAATTAACTTTAAAAGTACGAAAAGAGTGAAAAGATATTTGTTGAGACAGGAAATGGCTGAACAATTTCACTCAATTGCGAACGCCTCGACATTGGAGTCATTTGAGAACAGTTCCGATTCAGGGACGTCATCCGACATCCCACTGTCACCAAACGGAGTAGAAGATACAGGTTTGAGATTTTAAAATCGCTGAAACATGTGAGAATCTTGCCGAAGGCGGCAATCAATTGTAACAATTGCAGTTTTTAACTCTGAATTTGAAAAAAAACGGTGAAAGAAAAATCATCGCTATAATTAAATCGGTAAACATTTTTAGGCAAATTAGAGGGGGTCAATAATTTAGAATATTTAATAGTTTTCATTTGATTACGCTTAGTTTTTCCGAGCATGTCATCAATTTATACAAATATGATTAAATTGAACGCATTTATTACATTTCGCCACATTTACGACCGCGACAAGTTTGTCCCTTGAGGATTTTTAATGAGTCAAGTCAAATATTTGTGCACAGCTGCTCCCTTATTGTTTATGAACAGAATTTCGCTCAACTTGAAAGTCTAGACTTTTGCTCCGCATGTTGCACCCCTGTCACTTTTTGATCTACCTGAAAAGTTTCCTGGAATTTAGTTTGCAATACTGGTACTTATTGTTCCGACCCACTTTAGTGGGGGAGGAACTATATGCTCAACTCGATTTATCTTTGTCCGGTTAATATTCTCAGGTCGATATATTCATCGTACAGGGTTATGAGTGGTATCATTAGAGAGCTTGTCAAGCGAAGAACTTCAAACTATTTTTTTTGAATTGCGATTTTTCCGAGGAGTTACAAAGGATTTAATTTTTGTTAGTCTTAGCCTAACTTCTGTTGTTTTGTTCACACTTTTAAGGATAGTCTCATTGTTAAGGATAGTCTCATTGGTTTTACACATAAAGATAAAAAAAAGAGTTGGTGAATTGATAGAATCAATTGTTTGGGCATAGTTTTTGGCAACTTTTTTAAATGCTTTTTTTCACAAACAATTGCATCAAATATTTTGACCGGTAGTGGTGATAAAAAAGACTGCCGACACAATCTTTTTACTCAGATATTGCCCAATTGTTACTCATTTTTATTATTCATTAGGAGAACGCCCGGGTCGAGATGTCACCGCCATTCAACGCAAAATTATGTAAGATACGCGTTGAAAGGGGGAATTTTTGTAGGATAAGCTGTGAATGCGGTGAAATTTTATAAATCAAGCGGTGAAAGTGGTGAAAAAAAATTTTATCGTCTGATAGCGGTGAAATTACATAATTTCACCGTCGAATTTATCGGTGAATTTACAAAAATTTGCCGCTCTGAAAAAATTGTCCAAATTGTGTGAGATAAGCGGTGATTGCAATGAAATTACATATATTCACCGCTTAACTTTGTGGTGAACTTACATAAATTCACCGCTTAGAAAAAAAATGTTAAAATTGTGTGAGATCAGCAAAGAATGCGTTGAAATTAATGGGGAGTAAGGGAGGAATTGTTAGATTTAACCTCCCACTAAAACTATTCATTAATCTTAAATCTTTTTGACACTTTTTCTAATCGGTGAATTTTTGTAAATTCACCACTAGAGTAAGCAGTGAACTTTATAAAATCACTAAATTTCACCGCTTAAAAATTTCGCCGCGCATGTTTTACGGAAAGTAGGGTGAATTTGGTTTATATTCAAAACAAAAATACGAGAATTTAGTGAGAGATGGCGCAGTGGAAGAAGGAGTGGATGACATGCAGGAGAGGTGATAGGTGCAAACCCTTGTCAGGGCGGTGAATAGAGGTTAATTTTTGTAATTTCTCAGATTAGTATAAGGTTGAAATTACATAATTTCAACGCATTTCACCGCACAATTATGTACGAAATTTGCGGTCAAAAAACAACTTGCCACCGCTTATCTTACAAATTTTTCCGATTTTTCCTCAACCCGGGCTGGGTACCGTTACAATGACACAACGGTGCTACCAGTTAAAAGCGTAAAGTAGTTGTCATTTGAAATGACAGGAATTGGTCGTTTGGGCAGGCTTCACTTATGAACAACTTTTTTAAATGCTTTTTTTTTCACAAACAATTGCATCAAATATTTTGACCGGTAGTGGTGATAAAAAACACTGCTGACACAATCTTTTTTCTCCGATATTGCCCAATTGTTACTCTGGTTCCTAAGATAGTTCTCTGGAAATCGGGTTTTTGCGGTCTTCCGCAAATTTAAACTGATATTTATAAGAAACGTTTTTTTATATATATTAAGATTCTCATTTGCCAAAACAAATTTGCGCAATTTTTAGAGCAGTTGTGAAAAAATTTTAAACAGATACTTTAAAGTATTTTTTGAAGTTTCCATCCTAAGTAAAGGCAAATCTGTTTTCATTTAAATGCACAATTAATTAAAGGTTCTAATTATGTTAATTATTAAGATCAATTAAATTTTGTGTTTGTTGAGTATTATTCATGGTTTCTAAGGCTCCAAAAATAATTTTCCATAATTTTTTAATGAACTCTTGCGTTTTGCTGGAATTGTCTGCTCTTTTTCAGTCTCATGACACAGTCTAATTTTTCAAGTGTCCAATTTGGTTTCGAAGGAAGTACAAAAGAGTCTATCTAATGCTTTTACCGGATGATTATTCGAAAATATAACTCAATCAGTATGTGAAAAGCCTTTTTTTAATCTGGCAACTCTTTGGTCAAACTAGCTATTTCTTTACCAGTGGAAAAGCCGCAAGAGCATTCCAATTTTGGTCTTATTGTTGAATTTCTTAGCTCAAAACTTATTGGGATTGTAATGGGGCGCTTTATATATCTTTTTGAAATAATTTTGTCTTTTTTGATTTTAATTTATCTACAGACCGTAACAATTTCAAAAGAAACATCAATTATTGACAGGTATTAAGTAAGCGAAAAAGATTACCAATAAGTTTTCATGATAAATTCACTCAAAAGAGTATGGTTTTTGGCTTTATTACCTTTTCATTAAAATTGTCTGTGATATATTGAGTTCTATCTGTATTCGTTGGTATTTGTAGTCTTTTGATTTTGTCTCACTGAAAACATGTCAACTTAGCTTACTAAACACTAAAACACCAAAATGTTCGTTTTACCTATTTAAGATTTTGGCTTTCGAAAAAAAGGATTTTTTTTAGATTTGCAATCTTTTTTCTGCCAACTTTTAAACGACTCGTGGCAAGAAGAGAGGTCGTATTATTTTTAAGTGAATAAAAATATAATCTTTATTGCTGCTGTTGTATTCAAATATTGGTTTTTGGTGTTGATACTTAGAATTTTCATATCTTTTAAAGAAATTTTTATTACTTTCCCATATTTGAGCTTCTCTTCTGCTGTCTTTTTCAATCGTCATATAAATGTCACAGTGATTTTCCGTCGTATATAACATCATAGGCATCAAAAAGGCAAAGCAGATTGTATTGATTATTTTTGGAGATCATTTTGTGTTTTTATAAGCTTCGACATCGTTTCCTCGCAAATGTGATTTGACTTTGTGATTTTTGTCTATATTTGCTTCTTTTGTAATCGTATTACGTTATGGTAAAATGTAGGCCTCAATGTTTGCGTATAAATGCATGAAAAAAGCCATTGATTGATTTCAGTTGATAGCTAATGGATATCATGACTTTGAACTTGTTTGTGTTCTTAAAGTGCAAAAGTTTTCTCTAAGTTTCCCCCTTTTTGTTTTCTACCTACCTGCTAATTTTTCTCAATAACGACAGATTTGGTATCTTTCTGATGAAAAGCATGTAATTTGCTTTAGTTTATTTTTTATCTTATGCAATTTCGTTTCATCATTCATTTTTTTTAACTCAAATAGACATTATAGTTTGGTCGTAGGTAATGATTGTTGCTTTCATTTGATTTTGTTGTTTTGCATGTACCTTACTCTCCTTAATGGCTGGTATCATCAGCATTATCATGTGTAACTGTTTATAATGTTTATTGGTTCGCGCTTAAGATTGTTTATTAAACGGAGACACAAACTGTTTTTGATCTATGTGTGATCTTTCGTCGAAACATTTGTGTAAACGCACATTGCCGAGCCTTCTTGTTCTATTAAGGCTTTCTTAAATAGAAGGGCATTTGTGGGGTAAGCCCTCATTCTAGGCTTTGGTTAACGCTGCACTATGAGTCTAAATACTCTCCCCGACTACTTAATTGAGGTCACTAGCTACTCACTATTCTAGCTTACTGAATATTTTCGAGCTTACTGAATTAAGTCGTGCAAAGGAATCGAGGGCTTCGAAAATCTGTTGAAGATTCCTTTCGTTTGATAATAGGATTCACATCTATTCGTTACGAGAACGCCCGGGTCGAGATGTCACCGCCATTCAACGCAAAATTATGTAAGATACGCGTTGAAAGGGGGAATTTTTGTAAGATAAGCTGTGAATGCGGTGAAATTACATAAATCAAGCGGTGAAAGTGGTGAAAAAATTTTAATCGTCTGATAGCGGTGAAATTACATAATTTCACAGTCGAATTTAGCGGTGAATTTACAAAAATTTGCCGCTCTGAAAAAATTGTCCGAATTTTGTGAGATAAGCGGTGATTGCAATGAAATTACATATATTCACCGCTTAACTTAGTGGTGAACTTACATCAATTCACCGCTTAGAAAAAAAATGTTAAAATTGTGTGAGATCAGCAAAGAATGCGTTGAAATTAATGGGGAGTAAGGGAGGAATTGTTAGATTTAACCTCCCACTAAAACTATTCCTTAATCTTACATCTTTTTGACATTTTTTCTAAGCAGTGAATTTTTGTAAATTCACCTCTAGAGTAAGCAGTGAACTTTATAAAATGACCAAGTTTCACCGCTAAAAAATTTCGCCGCGCATGTTTTACAGAAAGTAGGGTGAATTTGGTTTATATTCAAAACAAAAATACGAGAATTTAGTGAGAGATGGCGCAGTGGAAGAAGGAGTGGATGACATGCAGGAGGTGATAGGTGCAAACCCTTGTCAGGGCGGTGAATAGAGGTTAATTTTTGTAATTTCTCAGCTTAGTATAAGGTTGAAATTACATAATTTCAACGCAATTCACCGCACAATTATGTACGAAATTTGCGGTCAAAAAACAACTAGCCACCGCTTATCTTACAAACTTTTCCGATTTTTCCTCAACCCGGGCTGAAGACCGTTACAATGACACAACTGTGCTACCAGTTAAAAGCGTAATGTAGTTGTCATTTGAAATGACAGGAATTGGTCGTTTGGGCGGGCTTCACTTATGAACAACTTTTTTACTAGCCAGTAATTGGTTCTCAGGAGTTGAAACTTCTACGTTCAATTTAAGTACAGGCTACGTGACTCTGCTTGAAGTGACTGCGAACTCCTTGCGTCTATCGAGAACAACGTAGCGGTTCGGGATGCCAGCCAGAATTTTGAAGTGACTTCTGCAGAGTTACGTAACTTAGAATACGTAACTCTGCGGAAGTCACTTTAAAGTCACTTGCTTAAAACACTTTCTTACACGCAACTTACACGTTTTAAAATGACGAATGTCAATGAAAAATTTCCTGCTATGTATGCAGGCAGACCTTTGAGACCTTTGCAAATTTGAAGTTTGCACGCGCGTTTTTTATGATTTGACTTCTCGTTTTTCCATAAATTGACTTCTAACTTTTGTTCATGGATTTATTTGAATTTTACCCCACCCCCTTAGTATGTTCTCCACTTGCAAATTATTTGTCGTTTAAAGCGCGTTGTACTGAATAAAATCACACGTGCACCGGGCGCCGCCCCAGACTGAACGTCAAGTCATAATCAGTAATGATTCAGTGAAATTGCAAATCTTGGATCAGTCTGTATCAGAGCTCCTATCGTATCACTTTCAAGGCTTGGCCCGTCTTAAATCAAAGTTAAACTTGGCCAAGACTAGACAAAGCTTGTTCAGGTCTTGGACAAGACTTGACAAGTCTTGATCAAGCCTTGACCAAGACTTGAGAAGTCTTGGGCAAGTATACAGCGCAGTTTTTTGTTGTTTGCTTTCTTTTTGCAACGCAAGAACGCGAGCAAATTCCACAAAGATCACTTGAAAGAGAATGCAAAACATTCGGATATCGCCCAAAGACCAAAGATACCGTAGTCATGTCCTCTTTTTTTCTGCCCACCCTTGTCGAATGCGAATGGTTAACTAGTAGGAACTTGCAAAAAAGCAAGTTTCTTGCAAGTTCTTACAAAACAATGCATCGCCTTGCTTTTTTCTTGCATTTTCTTACATTTGTTCATAGAATATAAGATGTTACAAGATAACAATTTTGGGTACAGGTTAATAAAAAAACAGTAATATATTGCAAGCTTTGGTTGTAAAGATTTGTTTAAAAACAAAAAGTCTTCAAAAATGTGAAGTTACAAAAAAAACAAAACAGAAAGGCTAACTAAATTATTTTGCGAAAATGCAGGCATATGATTTTGAAATTTCAATCAAAGTCTAAAAAGGTACAAAATTTTGGAAACATTTTAAAAGAAACAATCGTGAAGAAGCTAATTGAGATCCTCTATATACCAATTGATAGAATTGAAAAGTAGCCGCTGAAAAGGAGCTCAATTGGAACGAACTCGCAAGAAACTTACAAGTTAGCCCTTCGACTTGCAATTTCTTACAAGTAAGTTAACCATTCGACTTTCAAGTTCTTACAAGTTAATCATCTTTTGCAAGAAACTTTTACGTTCTTACAAGTTACTTAATCATTCGGTCTCGAGCTGGGCACCGAAAAAAGTTTGATTTCGCGGTCAATATATGGGACTTTTTAAATTGGTATGTGCTCAATTCAGAATTGACTTGGTCAGGTTAATAATTTTCTCTCAAAGTTTTTAAATCAATTTCTGCTAATTTTGAAATGTATTAATTATGAATAATTTCTTCTTAAAACTATACTCTGCTTAGCTGCGCAAAAATAAAGACTTGTGAAGTCTTGGTAAACACTTGACTCGACTTTTCAAGTCTTGACATGTCTTCACAAGCTCTACGACTTGAGATAGGACATGATCAGTACTGATTTGTCAAGGCAAGACTTGTATTTCACTGGAAAAGTATTTTCAAGATTCGAACTTCATTCCCGGGGGGGGGGGGGGGTAGGGGGGTATAGAACAAATGTGGGAATGAACCTGTGGCATGGTGTGTATGTGGGGGGCGGGGTGGAACAGATTATGTTTCCTTTACTACCATTTACTGCAGGAACCAAGGCGTAATTTACTATCATCCACCAATCTTTTAAGCTGGTCGGTCGCTATTATAGTTTAAAGAAATGATGGAAATGAAACGAAGTTCTTCTGAGAGCATTTTCAAATTCTTCTCTTTCAGGCTCTATAAGTTTTCTGCAGGACACCATGAATGACCTGGGAGACATGTGGGATGTTGCGTATCTGCTCTGGAGTGTCCAGTGGCTCCTCTTTGGGGTACCTGGAAATCTCATGATCATATTCTCAATCATCATTTTTAAGGAGCTCAAGCAAGTCACATCCCTAGTTGAGAAATTTTAAACATAGGAAACCGTCCGTATTGTCGTTTTTTCTTGCCAAAAACGACGAAATTCCCTGTGATTTTTCATCGGTATATTCGTTTTTGCTCGCTATTTAACATAAGAAATATGCGGTATTTGCTGAATTAAAACCTGAGGTTAGGCCATGGAAAAATGAGCCGGTTGATACCGAAGAAAATTCACCCTGATGAGTCGATTCAGACAAAAAAATGGTCATCGGTTGAATTAGCTTGAATTATTGCGAACTATCAAGAATTAATTAAAAAAACTGCGGTTATGATTCGGCCTTGAGTGATGACTATGCTAAATTTCGATACTATTATTTGAAAGTGTAACGATTGAATTCTGTGAAATTATGATCAGACCATATATTCCAGACAAAAAATGGCTACGATCAGATGTTGTGCGCATACTTGCGAAAAAAAGCTAAATTTTTCGAACTTGTTCAAATTAAAAAAACAAGCATGATATCAGATGAAACAAACATTGGAAGAACACGTGAGCACGAATGTGATTGGTCAATTTAGATAGTGCAAAACCGCCCCACTATGCTGTACATGCTCAAAGTTGTAATAATTTCTCGATTCTTCTTTTTCTGTATTCCGGTAATTCTATTTGTAGTTGAGTTTTCTCTTGTTGTATCTTCCACAAGACCTTCTGAAATTAAAAACTGAGAAAAATGAGAAATTATTTCTCAAAGATCACTTAAAAAACATTTCTTAAATGTTTTTTACTTACGGAAAAGCTATTAAAAACGTAGAAAATACATAGTAAAAACATAACTCAATACACAATCAAAAAATCTTAGTACTGATATTGTCTCCCAATGCAAAAAAAGGATTTTTCTTTTGCAGAACTTCGCAATCTATTGTCCTGCCCAGGATGAAGTCCGCAGACAGGTATTGGCCAAGACAGGTATTGGCCAAGACAGGTATTGGCCAGACCGACTTGGGTTGCAGACAGGGGGGTCCGGTGCGACAGCCCCCAATGGTCTGGAAAAAATTCGGTTCGCGCCTTCAGTCTGGCCAATGGCAATTTTCGGTCTGTTTGGTCTGTTCCTGCTAAACTGCAGTTCATGTCGATAAGTTCTCTGATCTATTTTTCTCAGTCTGAGAGAAACCAAAATTTATCTATGCATCTCCGCTTCGGGGAATGGGGGGGGGGGGGGCAAAATTAGTAATAATGGAACTCGCATTATTGGGTTTTTTGGACTAATGATTTCACATATCGGACTTAAGATTCGAATAAGCCGTGTTATAGTTTGAAATAGTATGCTCATATTTCGAACAAAACGGATTTAGTCAAGCGGATCGGAACTAAGATTCGATAATGTGACCTCATGAATCGCCATGTCCAGCTTATGATTCGACGCAGTGCGATAAAAAAATGTGGTCCAAACCGGGTATATACCCGCCTTTCAATGTTTTCTACCATTTTTTGCTCAACAGCTGCTCATGACTAAAATGACAGATTGCAGATTAACCTTTGACTATATCAAGGCTCGTTAGAAATTTGGAGTATTTGGTGTATTTTCAAATTTGTAGTATTAATTCTTAAGTTATTAATTTCAAACTCGCAAAACAATGATTTTGGTGTAACTATGCAACAAAAGATTGGTTTGCTAAAAACAGCTATTTGCCCTTAAATGAGTGAATTTACTCGTTGTAATACCCTCTTGCGAATTTCAAACCTGAGAATGAACTTTTATGCAAAATGTTTTTGCCTTTTCGCTTTCGGTGACTTAGGTGTTGCGGGTTGAGGTGTAAGCAGTGATTGAGGCTTATTTTTGTGACAAGAGAGCTGAAATGCGCTTCAACTCTTGGTCCATCGACCTCAATCTAATTTTTGGTTAAATCTAATTACGCTCTGATTTTTTTAAATTTATACCGTAGCAAATCAACCATGGTTAAAAATTACTGTTAAATTTGTAAGTTTAAGGCCTCCAAATGTTGAACTTTCTTTCCGAAAATATGTTTTTGGGCAGTGTTTTTTTGGATCTTTTCCGTTTGTGCCCCCCCCCCCCCGTTCGTTATGCGCCCCCAGATACAGAGCACGTGCCATTACATAGTCAATCATTATGTAAAAATGTGGCACGTGCGTCTGGGGGACGCAAATAATATGCGCCCACTAAGCTGGGGGGGGGGGGGGCACAAACGGAAAAGTTTTCTTATGCCAGGACAATTCCGATGGCTCAGACGTTCAACCTGGCATTTAGCGACTTGATTGTGGGAGCGACTAATGTGACGACGACCTGGCTGATTCTGACATATAACAGCCAGTTGCTCATGGACTATAACTACCTGTGCCAATTGTCAGGGTACATCTGCAACATGGGCTGTAGATGCTCCATAATTTCCATCTGCTGTATCAGCTTCAACAGGTGGGACCTGAAAACCCTCATTGATTACGGGATTAAAATTTAGATGAAAATTAATCTTATATGCCTCCTCAACCCCGCCCCAAACTACATCAGAATTGTTAGATGTCTAATTTTTGCAACAATATGATGCAATCATTGTTGACAGTTATGATCAAGGCGTCGGCCTCAATGATTTTGGCTCGCTCGTTGTGGACAGATTTAACAGACTTATTTACGAGTCCAGAATAAGAGTCCAGATTGGTCCTTTTATGAAGAGCCGCCAAAACGCTTGCAGCAAACGGGAGCCTTATTAATGTGGAGTTCTACCATTTTTATTCTTACCTGACCAAAGTGGGGAGAGGGAAAGAAACATTTTAATGTGGAAAAATAAAAAAAAAACGCTGATGAAATGAGATTCAGAAACTTGATCTGTTGTATTGATAATTACCGTTATGTTATTCAAAATAATTGTCAATTAAATTTCCGTTTTTTAAAAAATTATGATGTTTGGCTCAACATAAATTACAGATACGAGATCATCCGGATCTATTCCGCCCGGGTCACCACTTCTGAGTAGTCATACAAGGATCATATATGGTACCATACAAATCATAACGTATTTCCTAGTACAATCCTAGTATGACTACTAAGAAATCGTACATGACTACTAGGAAATCATATATGAACCTTGTATGACTACAAAGAAATCACATATGATCCTAGTATGAATACCGAGAATCATACATCTTTTTTTCATAAATTTTTAAACCAATTGTCTTTTAAATATTTCTTTCGGCAAGGACTCACTTATGTGATTCCCCGTCATCAGTTTGTGATTCGCCAAAAGATCCGACAAGATTGCAAAATCATTTGCAAAGTTGAGCACGCAGTATCAGCAGTATTATTAATGTATGTACAATCAAGTTCAACCAATTTAAAAGGCATCAATAAGTAAAAAAAGAAAGTTCGAAATTTCGGAAAGATGAGTTTGTGCTCCTGTTTTTTCAGAGTTTTCTCTTTTAAAACCAATTGATTGCTCTTTTTGCTGGGAGCCATTTCAAGCGCCGGGAAGGGCTTCTGCTGGCTCTGCTTGCTTTTACTCCTTTTCGTGATGTTCTTGGCTAGCCTCGTAGAAGTTGATTAGTTCGTTGTATTTCTATGCGTGGTAAGATATCAATAATTTTTTATTGAAAGTTAAAAAAATCGTTTTTTAAGAAAAATTATTCAAGAAGTAATAAATATTGAGAGTGGGAAAAGTAGATAAAAAATAAATAAACAAATAAAAATTGGGCTGCACTCGCGTGAGGGATTGAATTACTTAGCCTCATTTGATCAGAGAACTAGAGGGCTGCGCTAGCCGTAAAAAGTGTAATTAGTGTAATTTTGTTTATGAAGGCAAGCGTTAAGACGCGTTAAAATAAATTGAGGGAAGGAAGCGTTTTGAAGAATGAAGCAAAATACAGAAGGAATAATAAGTAGCAGTTAAAAGCGCTATGCTAACCTAAACCAATGAACCAAACCGCGCATAGCACTGTATTATGTCGATAGTTGTATAACCGTAACTTAACTTTGATACAGATAGAGATTTGCAAAGTTGCACACGCAGTTATTGAGTAAGTCCAAACAGATAAATAAAGTTCTGGTATTCTCTGAAGCCAGCTTATACATATGAATGCTCATTTAAAAAAAATATTTGGAAAAATTTTTGCAGATAACCTCAAATTCGTTTTCTGAATGTATTTAAGTTTGAAAGTTATTCTTTTCGACCACACAAAGAATCAAATGTTTTACATATAATGATATGCTATGAAGTGACACGTGCGGTATAACGGGGGGCCGTGCATAACGTACGGGGGGGGGACTCTAACGTACACGGGGGGGGGGGCAGAAACGGAAAAGATTCAATCATCCTTGAACCAGGCAGAGAAACTTAATTCCTTAGAGTAGGGACAGCAGTGTATTTGATGTCATCAAAAAGAACCGTTCTCAACAGATTTCATACTGACTTATAATAGGTCCCTTAATAACTTAATGCATTCTGAATTTGTTTAAATTAAAATTTTTCAACTCAAGACCGTCAATTTTTTCGCAATAATTAGGTACATCAAGATCTGTCACGACCCCGTCTACACCAAAGTGTACAACAAGTTCACCCTGCCCCTTCACCTCCTCCTACCCTGGACTCTGGGCCCTGTGATGATGTTGCCTGCTCTGCTCAAGGGAAAACGGGCATTTGTGTATGACACCCGGATGCTTCTCTGCCCAACCTGGTACTTCAGTCAAGCAGGTAAACCCTCCGAGATTGGAAGTGCAAAATGAGTTTAAACTTAATGTCAACATTGCACTTATTTAGAAACATAATTCCCAACTTAATAAAACAAAATAATTAAAAAAAATTTTCGGATCTTTTCAAAAATTGCCCCCTCTTTCAAGGGGGGGGGGGGGCTATTCGTGAATATAATGTCAGCGAGCGATTTATTAAGCAATCATAGACGAAAAATAACGCCTAAAATACGCCATTCTATGGCAATTAGTCTTTTTGGAATACAAAGTGAATTAGCCGTTGTTGGGATATTTCCGACTAGGGCTTCACCGAGATAACGGAATCGCGATATCCGAGCATATCTTACAGCTCATGAGAGGCATGGCTGTGAACAGCGGTTCTTAATTCCATTTAAACTGATAATCGGTTATCTAAACTGTATCCAAGTAATCTTGTGGTAAAGTATAGCACAGAAGGCGGGAATTCTCTACTAGGTACCAAAGGGTGGCAATTGTTTTAAAGATCCATATTTGGAAATTTGTTTGAATTTTTCATCTCTTATTGTCAGAAATTGGCACTGTGTGATGATTTTTTCACGCAAATCTCTTATACTGTGAAATTTGCGTGTTTTTGATTTGAATTGAACAATCTCATAGAAATAGCTGAGGAAACATCCCACATTGCTATTTTAGGCAGATGAGTTCGACGGATCTTTTGCAATTAGGTTAAAATTAAATAGCAAAAAATTTCAAACTTAGTATTACAGAGGAAAAAATTGCACATAGATGCAAATTTGACAAAAAATTTATGGACTACAGCTGTTTGCAGTATCTAAGAGTGGATTAGATTCTGTGCGAAAAAAAACTTTCTGCGGGTCACAAAAAATTTAACAAATTTTTTTCCTAGTTGACATATTTACTTACGAATAAAACATCATTGAAAAAAATGGATCAAAAGAAGATTTCTTGGCTTTGCAGTCAACCACGCTTTAGGTTAACAAAAGATTTTTTCTGTGAAAATGTATACATCGAAAAAGTATTCACCATCAGTAAATATCTGGGCCCTGTATTGACTCAAAACGAGACCAAAAGCCGTAAATTTAACATACAAATTCAATCTTACTCTGAGCATGGTCTTGTTTTTGTTTTTTGACATAATTTTCTTGAAATACTGCTGAAAGTAAATTACTACAGAACTCTTAATGTAGTTGAATTGCGTTGAATGTTTTATATAGCAGAAATTAGCAGTATAAAATGCAATTAAAAAATAAAAGCTACAATAACGTGCTGTTTTTGAAATCACTGTTGATATCGCAACCCGACCTGATAAAAATTTGTTGACATAAAAATCATTGTGATAAGAAATTATCGGTGAAATAATTTAGCGCTGCATGAGAGCTGCGAAAACCTGAAATGGGGGCTCAAACTCTGCTTTTTGATTTCGAAAAGTTCTTCTATGAGCCTTTTTTTTTCTTGCTTGTAGCTCTACTAAAGGGGGTGAGAAGAAAATTGCATAAAAGGCAGTTTAATGATCTACTCAGTTGCTTATACTTCCGGTAACAAAACAATTATTCTTTATTTGATTATTTGAAAAACAACTGGAACTCTTCTTTGAACAACTACATCAAAATGTCAGTCTATAGTATTTGTTTCGAAATCTCCCATTTGGGTCTCCGGTTTACCGCAAAGACTGTTTACTTTTTAAAATGAAAATCACCAATTCATTGGATTGGTAACGCATTTGTGATGCATTCTGCCTCTCAATTATTGTTTTAATAATTTTTGCAATTTTTGTGATCAATTTTTAAAATGAGAAACAAATGATAAAAAGCCACCCAATACCTTTTAATGACAGCGAAATGGGGCAGTTGAGTTTGTAAATATAGCGGCAGACAAATATAAAATAATGAATTTCAAATTTAAAATGTTAGCGATCGAGTACATTGAGTATTTTTAGTTAATTCAATTTGTGTGTCAGGGTTTTTTGCGGTGATATCTTTTTTTCTGTTGCGTTTTCCAATGAAAAGTGCTTATTTTTCAAGTTCTTTTTGAAATAAATGAAACGCTTATCTGGTACGATTCTAGTAAGTGTGTTACTAGATAACCGTTACAATCTTGCGTCTAAGCCGATAACCGTTATTTGCAAGACTCTTACAAGATTTTAGCAGATAACCGTCCCAGTTCGTCTAGGGTATACAGTTATGCAACTGTTTTCATCAAAGCAGTAGTTATTCAAATTCTGATATCGACAAGCGTTGGTCAAAATTTTAAAACTTGTTCTATTCGTGGAAATAATCAAATGATCAATGACAACTATTGATTAGGAAAAAAGTTCTTCCAATTGGCAGATTGCCAGATAAAATTTTGCATCAATTAAAATTTATTTCAGATTACGCTGCAATCCAATGGTACGAAACAATCTCACTCCTGCCTCCCACTTTTGCAGTTATGGCATTCACGAGCTACAAAATATTCGCCAAAGTTCACGAAAGTGGAAAAAATTTTAGCAATCCGAACAAAACATTCACAGAACGCGATGTTCAGCTTATGCGGGTTCTGCTTATGATGTTCGGGGCATTCCTTATCGCCAATTTTCCTTGGTTCATTTTGGTGACGTTTGACTTTAAGGATCGAGTGTATCACGGGGTGTATTACGTAACAGTTTGGCTTGTTCATACAGCTACGACTTTGAATCCGATCATTTACGCCGCAAAGTACCCTCAGTTCCAAAAATGTTTCAAAATGATGATTAGCGGAATGTGTTGTTGCCAAATATTTGATACACGATAGTAAATTGAGCCCCGCAAATTAATTTTATGAAGCTTCTCCTGAATTTCTATGACTATCCAAATACAATTTGCCATCTAATTCTTTTGAAGTTAGTTGAAGCACTAGGTAGCAAGTACCACACAAACTGAATTTCAACAGTCAATTGAGAGTGACGAAACATATAGTTCCTGTAAAAATGTCAACTATACGTTTCGTGTTGTGATAACATAACGTTTTTCACTGATAAAATAGGTACATGCCGAAAATCGCAAATGGTCACATTTCTCGACCTTCCAATCCTTGTTAAATTCATCCTATAGCAGAATGGCGCTTCTACTGAAGTATACATATAGTTTAAAGAGGAAAATTGGGGTCCAAAATATTTTCGGTTTAAAATGATTTTCCTCTCGGGCCTAAACGGAAAGCTTCATAAAAACTTTAACGTTGATAAAGTCTATAACGTTAACGTCAACGTCTATAACGTTAACATCTATAACGTCGATAACGTCGATAACGTCGAGAAAATCTTTAGCATCTATCTATATATCTATCTATATGTCTATATATCTATATGTCATGTCTATATATATATATATATATATATATATATATATTTAAATATAAAGATGTACGTGTGTTTGTGTGTGTGTGGTGTGCGTGTGTGTGTTTGTATGTGTGTGTGTGTGTGTGTGTGTGTGAGTGGTGTGCGTGCGTGTTTGTGTGTGTGTGCGCGCGTGTGTGGTGTGCTTGTGTGTGTGGTGTGCTTGTGCATGTGGTGTACGTGTGTGTTCACATATGTGGTGTGTGTGTGTGCGTATGAAAAATTTCTCATTGTTGTAGCCAGCACTTCAACCCATCGGCAACCCATTGGAAACCCATCGGCAGCCCTTTGGCAACCCATCGTCAGCCCATTGGCAACCCACCGGCAACCCATCTTCAGTCAACCCAAGAAAACAGAAAATCAAGAAATTTGAAAGGAAAAAATCAAGAATACTGAAAAAAGGAAATGAAAAAAGAAGATTGAAGAGCAATTTTTCTGATGCTATATTTTAATAATTTTCTGATATTTTTTTTAAAATAATTTTTTCGACGCGCAGAATATGTGTACATTCAAATATTTCAACTTTTTAAGAGTTTTCAGTCTAAGACTATGTCTCTAGGATGTAGGTTTTTTTGAGCTAAAAATGGTTATCTTGCAAGATCGTGCAAGTCGAATGGTTATCTTGCAAGATTCGTGCAAGACAAGTGGTTATCTTGCAAGATTCTGGCAAGGCGAATGGTTATCTTATAAGATACTTGAAAGACGAATGGTTATCTTGCAAGATTTTGCAAGAATCTTGCAAGATCTTGCAAGATAACCATTCGGTTTCGGCTAGGTTGTTTGCAGAATTTGGTGCGTTCAAGTAGAACTTTTTTATATTCAAGTCCAGACTTTCTTGCGTTTCAGATTTTTGTTCGTTCACGGCACGACTTTCATGAGTATGTGTTTTATGATGTTGCCAGACTATATAACTTTGAACTAGCGACACTTCCCTTGTGCAGTCATCTTCGGCCTCGACAAAAATAGTCCAAGACCTGAGCTTGGGATGAGTCTTAAAATAGATACCAAGTAGACTACCTAAAGTTGAGCCTGTTTACAGTAGTTAAAGCCAAACAAGTACGATATCTATTTTTTTGTACAAGAAGATTTATCTTAAAAGTCCGTTTAAAATTAATACTACAGTTGTCCAAAAAAAGTTAAAAGAAAACTCGCCAAATAAACTTGGAAAAACTGGTTAGAATTGAAACTCTGCACAATTTATAGAACACAAAAAATTACGATGTAATGTAACTCCGAAGAAAGTTGACAGCTATTAAGTATTGGTGAAACAATTAAGTGTGGTTAGGAGCAACAAAAATCAACTGTCAAAGAATTTTACCAATCGTTTCTCGAGTGAAAAACCTAAGAAACCCGTGCTGAAAGGACAGAAAACAGAACAAAGCTATCAAAACCCCTTTTTACTAGTCGATACAAATAAAAAGAAAATAGTAGAATTTTTTATCGTGAGAGATTCCATCAGACAATATAACCGAGTTCTTAACTTGTAGTATCTAGAGGATCCTTCACGAAAAGAAAACCTTTTGCCAGAAATTAGAACCTGGCATTTGCGATGTCAAGAATCGGTTTTATTTTTGATCACTTCAGATATCTTTTTTGCCGCGCCAAATTTCGCGGCATTATAGCTTAAATTTGTTGTATAACTTTTTTATTCTACATCTTAAATCATTAAATTGTACAAGTTTTTCAAAGAATTGTGTAATATAGATAGAGGTTATTAAAAAACACGCAAAAATTATTATACTGATCCTTCAATTTCGCAAAATGTTATTCCGTTTAATTGTTTTATTGATTTAAAATAAAAACAGTTGTGCATTCATTCAGTTAACCAAATGCAAATTTTTTGCAAAACACTGCTGCAACACTCATATCATTTTAATAATAACGAATTTTAAATTTTGTACGAATTGGTTAAATAGATGCTTTTTTCTGTTTTAAAGAAAGCTTCTGTTTAGTAAAATATATTAATTTTATCATATTAATGCAGTTTAAACAACAAAACCATAATTTATAGCCTTTAGTACAAACCTAAGAACAACAGTTTTTTTGCCTGAGATGTTGGAGGTTATCGTTTAGCACAATAACTTGAAAAAAGACTATCCTTCAAGTCTTAAGAAGGAATAAAAACATTAATGTTTATAATATAAGTTCTGTCAAATGTCTCTTAAGGCTCGGTTGAATTGCAAATCTAATGTTCAAACATCTCATAAGGCAAATTAGAAAACGGATTGTAAAAATTTTGCCTAAAATACCAGTGTCAAAAGGGTTGTTCTCTTGTGCTCTAGATCAACATTATGTGTTTTCTAATAGTTTTCTAATAGAATGGCAAACATGGCGTTTCTTGTAACTCTAAATGTCATGAGCAACGCTCATTTTGTCAAAAAACGTAAAGAGAAAATCAAAAAGTATTAACGCAAAAGTTTCTACATTCTTTGTAGGTGTTCTATTACGCCAACGATTTGCCATTTTTGACTTATTTGTGGCATCAGATTCCTAAAAATTTCCCACTTTTTATATTATTTCTATTATTTCCATCTGTTTGGCTCCATGCTGAAAAACTTTAGAGGTTTTGAAAACTAAAAAATGTCTTTCCAGCAGACAAAAATACGTACAATTTTTATTTTTTTAAATAGAAAGAATAATCGGGAATGATGGAAATCTGCTCCTTCACGAAAGTTAGGTCATTAAAATTTTGTCGTTCTTGACGCTTTATTCAAATTCGAATTGAGTTTCTGAAATTTTTAACATGGCCAAGAGTTTTCGCTGTTTCGGTGTACACGCCATTCTTCTCTTCAGACTGACTGCTAACAACGCGGTCAAACAATAATATCGTTGTAACAACTAACAATTTAACCATTTTAGTTTCCTGTTGGAGAATAAAAGTATTTAAATTCAGAAATACATAAAAAACACTTGAAAAATACTGTGCAGTATCAGATGGGACACATGGCGCAGAAAATGAAAATCCATAATTCCTGCCATTGGATAATTAACAAATGAAAAGTCCAATATTTTTTAACTCCACCAGAACCCGGAATAAATTGGTTTCATTGAAAGTTAGTTTCTTGCATTACCAGTTTTAAAGCCAGTCAGTTTTAAAGCCAGAGTGCAATTTTTTTCATCCATATGCACTTAAATTTTCTTTCTCATCTCGACAGCTGTTTTTACAAACACGAGAGAAACTGCATTGAGTGCCATGAAGCGAGTCAGCTTTTTCGCAAAAAGCAGGTGTAAAAAGGGGTTTTTCTGCTTCAAGAGGAGTAGTATATCAAGGTACGTATAGTACGTATGGCGTCAAATCATAACTTGAGCATTCTTAAAGTGTCACTCGAAATCTGCGCAATGGCAAAAGTCTGTTCTTAGTTCGCCCAATCTTCTTAATTTTGCCAGAAATGTGAAGATTTAAGAAAATCGCAGAAAAGCTTGCCTAGAAATTCCGAGATACCCATTGTTATGATCAAAGTTGTATCCATGATCGTGCATTTTTTTTCTGATTGTTGAGTGAAAAAAAGTTGGTGCGCTTGTGCTCCACAATTTGGCTCGTCCGTTAATAGTTGCTATGTCTACATTTGTCGTTTAAACATTTTCTCGACTGTGTATGTTCAATTCGTTTATTTGTAAAAGTAAAAAACGGCGGAGTGTTTAGTAAGACAGAAACGATTAAAGCCCTTATACGTTGTCCTTAGGTATCGTTGGTATACTCAGTTTTTAGTATAAGATAATAGTCAGCATAATTTGTTTCTCCGATTCGATATGCTTGGTTTTAAACGAAGAAACCGTTGGTATGATGGATTGAAAATCACAGAAAATCATTATAAAGTGACTGCCCTAGTCGATATCAGATTTTTATCTTGCAAGATCTTGCAAGTTTCTCATAAAAAATGGTTATCAAGCACGATCTTGCAAGATTCTTGCAAGATAAACCTCCAAATTTCAGTTTGTAGGTAGGGTTCAAATACCAAAAAAGGCCGATTTTAAATCGCAAGTTGAGCTCGACCAAACAGTTAAAGGACGCAGAAAATATGATCTTACGTTTTGTGAACGATAAAATAGCTTTTTGACGATAAAATATGTACATGGCGAAATTCGTAAACTGTCTTTTTTGGTCTACCAATCCTTTGGAAATCATTCTATAGGGGAACGGCACTCCTATGGAGGCTAGTACACAGCCGAAATAAGAAAATTGGGGCCTATGACATTGTTTTCCTAACAATAATTTTCTCGCGCCTAAGCAGAAAGTTTCATATGCACTGAACCGGTGAAAACGCATTTAAAACAATTGTTTCCAGGAAAAAGAGTTACTAAATGGGTTTTTTATTTTTCTTTTTTATTGCATACAACAAGTGTGAATAGTTTATTAAGCATATTAAAGTACTTGTTTTACTATGATCATAAGAAGACTCAATGAGTGCTTTAACGAATTAAATTCCCATCAATTTTCAAGAGGTCTATTAAATTTTTAAGTTGAAAAACAAATTAAAAGTTTTTGTTTAGTCAACCAGTTTAATAGACGAGCTATAGTCAATCAATTTTCAATATTTTAGAGGAAACTCTCTCCAAAAGGAACGTTTGAAGCTCCTGCGATTAGAAAGTTCTCATAACATTTGACTACATTATAAACAAAGTAACTCAAAAGAATTTATGGAAGAAACTGATGATTAATTTACGTTTAATACTCACCAAATTTTAGAAATGGAATGCACCAACGGTTTTTTAGCTTGAAAACCAAACATGCGCAGCAAACTGCACATACCGACCATATCATTTCTTGCGCCATTTTTGTTCGGTCTTCTGGACTAGGGATGTGCGCGTTCAAAATTTGATGCATAATAAACAAGGTCAGACGCAGACCTGGACATTTGCATGCACTCCTCCCCATTAAGCTGGGACTGGGATGGTAGTGGTGGTGATGGAGGGTATAATATAAGAGGTGAAGGTACAATTTATGCAAGAATATATGCTAAGCGTGACATGGATCCATTCTGTTTCCACCCCCCCAGCTTAGTGAGCAAAAATCTTCCGTGACCCCCAGGCGCACGTGCTATTTCTTCCCAGTTTGAGGTTCCATACGGACGTGACCTCTGATCAGACCGTGTCAGACGAAAGTAAGCTCTGATCAGACTAATGTGCGCTCGAAACTGTGTGCGCTCTAAGTGCGCTCAAAACTGTCTCTGATCAGTCCTTTCCAGACGGAAAGGACCTCTGATCAGACCAAAATCAAACCATTGTCCAGATGATTGTGCGCTCAGTTCTTATTTTTTTATTATACATAAGTGTATATTTCGAACTCAATGGATGAATTTAGACAGCTTTCCGTATAAAACGTCGTATTCTACAGTTAAAAAAAATTTCCTTGTAAAGGGACTGGCATGTTCTATCAGCTGGACCCCTTTGGTTCTGATCTAAGACATCTGTCATACGGCAATGGATACCCTTCATGTATCCATATCCGTATTTTAAATTAATTCATTGTTGTAAGTTCAATTTGAAGGGCGAATGCCATTTAAGTTCAGTTGCTATATACTTCCTCCCATTTCTAGCAGTTTAGTCTGTTCATTCCGTCTGTACCGGATATATATTCATTCACGTTGTAAACAAATCAAACTTTGCTTCCTTTATGTATGATTAAAACCTGAACAAACTTTCTTTCATAATTTGTATCATCATTAACTTTCATTCACCAATTTGTAGCGCTAACGCTCAGTCTAATTTAATTCTTGCAAACGCTTCTCATTTGAGCTTATTAGTTCAGTTAGAGTCAATCGCACCGCGATTGCCCAATCTAGAAAGTATCTAGTTGAAAGTAACAACTAAACCTGCCATTCGCGGCGCAAGTGCCTATCTCAGCTTGTGCGAGGCCATTTGCAATTCAATTGACTATACTCATTGTGTACAAGTATAACATGGCGCAGTCAGCAGCGGACGCAAAGAAAACACCACTTCATATAGAAGCATTTTGGGAGAAACCGACAGCAACACCTCCTCTGACGTGGATCAAATGGACGCAGCAATGGAAATTGGCTCTACTTGCTAAGGAAGGGATACAATTGGACACCCTGTTGAATGATCCCCCAACAACAGTGACTTACCCGCCTGAACCTACCTACGAAGAACCGGTGGAAAACCACACACAGGCAACGGAAAGAGATCGTAAAGTTCGAAACCAGCAATTGAAAGTAAACTGGCAAAATGGTTGCAAAAAGGTTGAAGAAATCGGGATCCTCTGTGGAGACAAACCGTGGGGAATTTGTGAATAGAAGACAATATCGTTGCTATATCTGAGCATTGGTACAAAGGGACGGCGGATCTTCAAGAGCAAATACCCTCATTTTCAGATCGAGAAACAACCTTTTAAAGATTTGTGGCGGGCAATGGAGGACTCATTCACAAAGGTTCGTAATATAACTTACGATCGCTTTGTTTTCTACTCGTGTAAGCAGCAAAAAGGAGAGTCGGTAGAAAGTTTCTACGGCCGTCTCATAGAATTGGCGGAGAATTGCAATCTTGGTAGTGAAGAAACTACACTAATTCGTGATGCATTCATATTAAATATGCTTGATCACAAGACTCAGAAAGAGTTGTTGAAGGAAACAGTAGAACCACCAAAAGCATTGGAGATAGCCATACAAAAGGAAATGGGAGCGCAGAATCAGCAGAAAATTAACCAAAACTTGATTTCAGGTAATACTTCTGTGAATTTCATCAATAATAACTCAGTACGCAATCGCAACGCGAATGGACCTTCAACAAAACGAGACTTCACACGCTACCCAACTGTCCCTCAAAATTATCAATATACGAGTGTTTGTACGGATTGTGGTCTTCGTTGGAGCCACAACCATAAGCAGAATTGTCCCGCGAATGGTAAGAAATGCAATAACTGTGGTATTATGGGTCATTTCGCCAGAAAATGTCGCAAACCAAAAAAAAGTAACAGAATCCAATTCAGAAAACCCAAAAATCAAATGTAAACCAAATCGATCAGTCGCCGGAAAAAAGTGATGACGAAGAATCCGTCAACTATATAACGAGCTATCAACAATTGTACGAACAGGTGTACGATTCAAACTACGATAGTGATTCAGATGACTATGTGGCGGCGATTTCTTCGGATTCAGTTCATCAATTGGAACCATTGAACGTGGAAGTGCAAATGGGGGAAATAAAAACATCTGCTATGATTGACTCTGGAAGTGCTGTCAGTATCATCACAAAAACTTTAACGAATAAAATCATCCGATCTACAAAATCAGCCAAATGGACAGATTCAACAGAAAGAAGGAATTTGAAAACTTTTTCAAATGAGCCGATTAAAGTCATTGGGTTTTTGGAAACCACAGTAATCTACAATCAATGGCAAGACAAATCAGCAATGTTGACTGTGGTAGATGATGGGCACAAAAATATCATCGGAAGAGATCTGTTCACTACATTGGGACTTGCAGTTGTTCAACAACAACCAGAAACTGGTAAATGTGTTTATAACATCAATAATTCTACATGTAAAATTAAAGAGTCAATCGCGACGCAATTTCCAAATCTAGTATCAGGAATTGGCTTATCTAAAAAACATGTAGCGAAATCAAAGTTTCATCAAAAGTTCACAGCAAAGCATCAAAAAGGTCGACGTGTTCCGATAAATCTTCAACCTAGAGTGTCAGACGAATTAGAAAGATTACAGACTGAAGGTCATATCGAAAAACTATCTAGTTGCTCTGACGAACATTTCATCTCCCCGATTGTAATCACAGTGAAGAAAGATCAGTCGATAAAATTAGCCTTAGATTCTAAAGTACTAAATAAAGCAATACATAAAAATAAATACCAAATGCCTAATATCGAAATGTTAATCGACACCATCTCACAACACCTTACAGATACACAAAATGGTCAACAAGCATATTTCACCACATTAGATCTAAAGTATGCATATAGTCAACTAAAATTAAATCACGACACAGCAAAACACTGTAATTTTAACATCATATGTGGAGAATCTACCGGTACATATAGATTCAAAACTGGTTTTTATGGACTTACAGATATGCCGGCAGAATTTCAAAAAGCTATGGATTACACACTCATAGGCTTGCAAAACACATATTGTTTCTTGGACGATATCATAATCGTTAGTACCGGCACTGAAGCAGACCATTTAGCCTACGTTCACAAATGTCTAAAGAAATTAGATGACGATAACTTGAGAATTAACCTCCAGAAACGTCACTTTGCTAAATCAGAAATAGAATGGCTCGGTTACAAATTTACACAGACTGGAATATCACCAGAAAGCAAAACAGCTGCAATTCTAACAATACCACCACCAACAACATTAAAACGTCTTAGATCATTTCTAGGGTCAGTACATTACATTGGCAAATTTATACCACACCTAGCACAATTATGTCATCCACTTAGACCACTTTTAAAGAAATCAGTAAAATTCATCTGGACAGATGAACACACTAAACATTTTAATCAGATTAAAGAAAAATTAGCAAATAGTACAGAAAATAGCCATTACAACCCTAAATTGGACGTTCGCGTAAAATGTGATGCCTCTCGTTCAGGATTGGGGGCAGCATTAGAACAAAATACACCGGATGGTTGGAAACCAATAGCATTCGCGCCACGATTTCTAAATTCAACGGAAGAACGCTACAGTGACACTGAATTGGAACTATTGGGGATAGTTTGGTCAATTGATTATTTTAAATACTACTTATACGGAAAAAACTTTACGGTAGTGACAGATCATAGAGCTCTATTGTCCATACTTAAAGAACACCGATCAAACAAGTCATACAATAGTCGACTGTCTCGATGGATAGATAGATTGCTACCGTACAATTTCACAATTGAGCAGATGCCAGGTGCAAAGATGGGACTCGTTGACTACATTTCCAGAAACCCATTCGCCAGAGCTAAAAAGATATCTACATACGACGAACATTTTGTTGTAGCAAAAATTTCAAAAATCCGCGATTCAATGAAACACCTAATTATAAATAGACAAACAGCAACTAAAAAATTTAGAAACATTTTAAAGTCAAATTTGCCTTCACTAAAATTAACACGACCATTCGCATCGCGATTAACCATATCACAAAGTGATAATTCACCTAATTGCAAGAAAGCATTTGCATCACAATTAACTGTTTCACCATTGAAAACTCCATTCCCACCGCAATTAACACATGCTAATTCTAAAATTTATCCGTATTCTGTACATCCATTTGCGTCGCAAATGCCACCTAAAGTTACAAAGTTACAATTTGTACCAAATCACCGTAAAGTAAATAATTCACATTCCATTAACAAATTCGCTGCAAAAGAGGTGCAAATATTAGACAGTAAAGAATGTGAACAATCTGAACAATTATCTCCAATGCAGCCCATTAATGGTAATAAGTCAAGTAATACATCTAATAACACTAAATTAAGCGCGAAAACACAAATCCCCAAGTATAAATACCACTTACACAAAAATCACTCGCTTTTTGACCAAATTCTGCCTACGAAACACTATTTTGTGAATAAACACAATAAACCTCTCATATCAAATAATTCAGTAAATAGTATCAAAACGATGTCAAAGGCCAATGCAACCCGCTCTAAATCGACCCCTACTAAGGCGAGAGTAACTTTCTCCGACACGACACCTTCAACACCCGAATCCAATGCAACAAATCATACAGAAACCCCAACTGGTAGTATGATAGACGAGGCCAACGACATGATGTTTACTGAGACACTCAATAAAGTGTTCAGTAAGAAGTTTCTGGCAATTTTGACTGGAAAGGACGCGATACTGAAAGAAGTGAGGGACTGTGTGATTAGAAAAGATGCGGAACGATTGCAAGAGATCAGTCCTTATCTATTCTCATATTGGAGAGATCTAAGCGTGAAACACGGGTGTGTCTGCTTAGATGAGAGAAATGCGATTCCAAAATCAATTAAGGATGCGGTGTGGGAAGATATTCATTCCACACATCCAGGCAATTTCGCTATGCTCTCTTTAGCCCAAAATATCTGGTGGCCCTACATCCACAGAGACATACTGGCAAAGGCCAGTGAGTGCAAAGCTTGCACGGAAATTGGTAAGAACCTCAAATCAGTGATTCCGCACCGCAAATGGACACCTCTACCTAAATGTAGTGTACCAAATGACGAAATACAATTAGATTTTGGTGGTCAAATTTTAAATGAAAAAGGCATAGAACAATATTTTATTACAAGTATAGATAGATATTCTAAATACCCCACAGCAGAAACAGTAAAAAAAGCATCAGGTCCAAATGTAATCAAATTCTTAAATAATTATATATATCAACACGGAGTACCTAGAACTATTAGATTAGATCAAGCTAGATGTTTTACAGGAAAAAAGTTTGAGACATATTGTACAGAAAACAATATTACACCTATATATGCACCAGCAAATGACCATAGAGCAATCGGATTAGTAGAACGTATCGTTCAAACAATTAAACGACAATTATCTTGCATGAAATCACAATTAAACAAAAAATTTAACTTAGAAAATTCACTGAAAGCAATAATACAACGACTAAGAATATCAAAACAAAAAACAATAACAATCACACCATTTGAGGCACACTTCGGTAGAAAGTGTAACACACCTATATCAAATATTACAACTAAATCTGATAGCAAAAATCTCAACTATAATGCAATAATTAATTATTATTTAGACGAAGATACAATCCCGGGCCGCTCCTACCTTACAGAAGAACAGTGGGCGGATACAGCTCTTTGTTTTGACACGGAAATTGAGCGAGTCATTTGCGCCGCAAGTACCCGCGCTAGAACAGAACAAGAGAAACGAAATGACGGGGAAGATCGTTTCATAAAGCCAGATGTCGTTTACCGCGCAATTCCCTGCTCAGAACGTAGCGTGCAGGTGAAGTTGGCCCGCAAGATACACGAGAACCAACGCCAAAAGAAGAACTTGGATGACCTCTATGAGGTATTAGCACCTGGCAGCACAGTGTGCAAAATAAGTCCTACGACGAGTGTCATCAAAGAACCCTACAAACAAGAAGTACGGGTTAGGAACTCTGACATCGCCAAATTTGGGACGCCGGCTGAACGTGAAACGGAGCTAGCACAATACATAGAACGACGCCCAAAGAAGATAAACGAAAAAACTCTCGAACAAAAAATTCAGCAACACAAACGAGATCTTTTTCGAAAAAGTACTGGCGAGAAAAAGATAAAGCGCAATAGGAAACAAACAGATGATGTGAGTGTCGTTTCTTCGGGACGATCTTGCATATCTAGAGCTAGCAATATTGCAAGATCATTGAAGATGAGAGTGCCAAAAAAACCCGAAATACGACGAGGCATTCCAAAATCGACCCGATCTCACACAAATACTAAATTTCAGTCCAATCGCGCCGTAAGTGGCATCGTCCGATACAACAGGACCATCCGGGGCACAAATAGCCTCATCAGTACAAAAACAGCCCACACCCATCTTGCGGAAAACTTCAAAACGCCAACTCACGGTCAGTGATACATCGGATTCCGACACGTCTTCTATTCGGAAAAGCAAGAGGACATCGAAGAAGAAGTCCCAAAAATCACAAACAATTGTCGAAAAAGTTCGTAGCACAGAAGGCTACACTGATTATCAAGATACTGGAAAGGTGGGAGAGTCAAATGAAGGAGCTGAGTATTCGCCAGACCAACCGAGGGAGATGACAGTTCTCCAGGCTGAAAATGCTGAAAATAGCGATAGCGAATGAACTTAGATAAAGCAAACTTTCATCAGCTTTTATTTTACCTATTATTTAATATTTTATTACTTAGTAACCGGTGAATATTTATTAATTTTCTGATTTTAATTCGTAATTTATTTTTCTCCAAGAGGGGGCAATCTCATACGGCAATGGATACCCTTCATGTATCCATATCCTTATTTTAAATTAATTCATTGTTGTAAGTTCCATTTGAAGGGCGAATGCCATTTAAGTTCAGTTGCTATATACTTCCTCCCATTTTTAGCAGTTTAGTCTGTTCATTCCGTCTGTACCGGATATATATTCATTCACGTTGTAAACAAATCAAACTTTGTTTCCTTTATGTATGATTAAAACCTGAACAAACTTTCTTTCATAATTTGTATCATCATTAACTTTCATTCACCAATTTGCAGCGCTAACGCTCAGTCTAATTTAATTCTTGCAAACGCTTCTCATTTGAGCTTATTAGTTCAGTTAGAGTCAATCGCACCGCGATTGCCCCATCTAGAAAGTATCTAGTTGAAAGTAACAACTAAACCTGCCATTCGCGGCGCAAGTGCCTATCTCAGCTTGTGCGAGGCCATTTGCAATTCAATCGACTATACTCATTGTGTACGAGTATAACAACATCAGACTTTAGATGTGTCTGTGATCAGAACGCTGCTTTTTTTGCTTCTTGGCAGAGGCAACATCGCTCGGTAAAAAAAGTAAAAAAAAATCCGCTCAAAATGGTCTCTGATTAGACTAATGTGCGCTTGAATTCGCCTCTGAAGTGACATCTGATCACATCATCTCCAGGCCAAAGTGACCTCTGATCATACCATCCCCAGACCGAAGTGACCTCTGATCATACCATCTCCAGACCGAAGTGACCTCTGATCATAACATCCCCAGACGAAGTGACCTCTGATCATAACATCCCCAGACGAAGTGACCTCTGATCATACCATCCCCAGACCGAAGTGACCTCTGATCATACCTTCCCCAGACCGAAGTGACCTCTGATCATACTAATGTGCGCTCGAACCAGATCCCAGACCCTGTAGTTTTGGTCTGAGAACACACTGTGTGCGTTGGACTTGGTCTGATCAGATTTCACTTCCGGATGGCACCTCAACCTGGGGTATGCATTAACATCAGACCATTACCATTCGGAACCAAATCCCAGACCCTGTAATTTTGGTCTGGGAACACACTGTGTGCGTTGGACTTGGTCTGATCAGATTTCACTTCCGGATGGCACCTCAACCTGGGTTACATAGTAACGAGTTATTTAACAACATATAATTTGTAACTGGGGGTCATAAAATACACTGGGGGGGGGGGGACGGAATAGATCTCGTGATATTGTAGATCTGCTCCGGTTTTATTTACCCGAGTCGTGTTCTCATTGGTGTTTTGAAGCACGTGTCCACAATGGATGTTGACTTTCCAGAGTCTCATTGTTGACGAAAAGCACTTCAAGACAACAAAGCAATCAATACTGCAACTTCAAAACTGAACAAAGACTCACCAAACAACTCATTGTTCCCTGTTTATAACCTGTTTCGGATCATTTCCGTTACAGTCACCCCATTAGTTATGATAATCCGGGTCTTTCCCATTTTAGCCCCCCCCCCCCTGAAAATATAGTCCCCCCATTATGGTATGTTTACCATGACTATGGGGGGGTATAGGTTATCTGACCATTGAGCTGGGGGAGGGGGGGGGGCTATAATGGGAAAGACCCGATAATCCAGCTGTGCAAGAAACGGGTCTTTCCCATTATATCTCCCCCCTCCCAGCTTAGTGGTCATATAGCCTAAAACCCCCCAAATCATGGTAATTAAGCCGCAATAGGGGGCCTATAATTTCGGGGATGGGCTATATCTATTTTTTTGGTGGGGGGGTGGTGGTGCTATAATGGGAAAGACCTCAAAAAGCTCTATAACATAGGGAATCATTGGAATCTTTCCCATTAAAGAGCCCCAAAATTATAGCCCACATCCCGGGGGGGGGGGGGGACCCAAAAGATCAGGGGAAAGACCCAAGTAATTTAAATTGTAAGAAAACAAAAACGTTCAAGAAAAGGCTCAAAAACAGCTGAAAGTAATCTATCATTCTACTTCTTCTATCATCCGTTATTGAGGAAAAAATCGACCACCAGCAATTGTATGCAGTGAAAATTGAAAAGACTCTCTCATGTGTTCTTTCTTAGACTGTTCGCACTGAAATCTGAATGAAATGAAATGCGAGTACGACAGGGGAGTAAAAGATCACAGGGATCATGAAAATTGGGATCTCTTCCGTTTGTGCCCCCCCCCCCCCCCAGCTTAGTGGGTGCATATTATTTGCATCCCCCAGACGCATGTGCCATAGTTTTACACTATGATTTATTTTACGTAATGGCACGTGCTATGTTACTGGGGGGGGGGGGGGCTTATGCACTGGTGGTGGTGGGGAGGGGGGGGACAAATTTGGGGCTAAAAGATTAGAGGTCAAATAACGTATACCCCCGTTACAGTGTTTCGTAATATGGGGGCTATATTTTGGTCTTTTCCATTATAGTCCCCCCCCCCACCTCCCAGCTTTGTGGTCAGATAACCCATACCCCCCATCATGGTAATTTTACCATATGGGGGGTTATATTTTCACATAAAGACCCATGTTTTCTTGGTAGCGGTGGGGGATGGGAGGGAGGGCTATAATAGAAAAGGCCTTAGATCTGTTATATATTTTTAGCTTTGTGGCAGAAAGAATTTCTAGTGAGAAAACCCTAAAAAATTAGCGCACTAGACTGGGAGACAAGATCGTGCAAGATCACGGTTTTTCGGGCCTTCCCCATTATAGCCCCCCCCATGAAATTATAGCCCCCCCCATTATGGTATAATTTCCATGATTGGGAGTGGGGGGGGGGGGGGAAGACCCCATTTTTCTCGAGATGAAAATGTATGTGAACAATGGAACAATGAAAGACTTAGTGAACAGAAACAATGCCACCTAAGAAGAGCAAAAAAGACGAAAGTACTGACTACTCAAAGACTGGTAAAGATGACAGCAAATTTACTAAGGGTGAAGGGGCCCCCGACAAATCCGATTACGAGGACATAGAGGGTCCAGAGGACACCCGGCTGAGCGAGTTTGACGATGTGAGTAACAAAGATCTGGATGGCGGAGAAGATGCAAACAATGGGAAAAGTTCCGCATTTACAAACGAGGAGGGGGTAGGACAGGATGGAATGAGACATGACGGAAAGGTTAAACAAGTTGGTGTTGGCGGCGTAAATGAGTCAGCTCATACACCTAGTGTAACTGGATCAGCGGATAATTACGGAACTCAGGGTCAATCTGAGCCTCCAACCATGGCCAGTCAGAATCAATCCATGTATCATAAAAACTTGCCAAGGGGAAGTAAAGATAGCCAACATCAGATGTCAAAATCAGACATAGAAAATAGCCGAGGAGCTTCCCAGTATGGATCACAGATGCCTACTCAGGATGGAGGTCAGACAAAAGGTCCATCGCAATATGGATCACAGATGCCTACTCAGGATGGAGGACAGACGAAAGGTCCCTCCCAATATGGATCACAAATGCCTACTCAGGATGGAGGAAAGACGAAAGGTCCCTCCCAATATGGATCACAGCTGCCTACTCAGGATGGAGGAAAGACGAAAGGTCCCTCCCAATATGGATCACAGATGCCTACTCAGGATGGGGGACAGACGAAAGGTCCCTCCCAATATGGATCTCAGATGCCTACTCAGGATGGAGGACAGACGAAAGGTCCTTCCCAATATGGATCACAGATGCCTACTCAGGATGGCGGAAAGACGAAAGGTCCCTCCCAATATGGATCACAGCTGCCTACTCAGGATGGAGGAAAGACGAAAGGTCCCTCCCAATATGGATCACAGATGCCTACTCAGGATGGGGGACAGACGAAAGGTCCCTCACAATATGGATCTCAGATGCCTACTCAGGATGAGGGACAGACGAAAGGTCCCTCCCAATATGGATCACAAATGCCTACTCAGGATGGAGGACAGACAAAAGGTCCCTCCCAATATGGATCACAAATGCCTACTCAGGATGGAGGACAGACAGAAGGTCCCTCCCAATATGGATCACAGATGCCTCTTCAGGATGGAGGACAGACGAAAGGGCCCTCTCAATATGGATCACAGCTGCCTACTCAGGATGGAGGAAAGACGAAAGGTCCCTCCCAATATGGATCACAGATTCCTACTCAGGATGGGGGACAGACGAAAGGCCCTTCTCAGTATGGCTCACAGATGCTTACTCAGGCTGGGGGACAGACGAAAGGTCCTTCGCAATATGGATCACAGATGCCTACTCAGGATGGGGGACAGACGAAAGGTCCCTCCCAATATGGATCACAGATGACTACTCAGGATGGAGGACAGACGAAAGGTCCTTCTCAATATGGATCTCAGATGCCTACTCAGGATGGGGGACAGACGAGAGGCCCTTCCCAATATGGATCTCAGATGCCTACTCAGGATGGGGAACAGACGAAAGGTCCCTCACAATATGGATCGCAGACGCCTACTCAGGATGGAGGACAGACCAAAGGCCATTCGCAATATGAACCTCAGATGCCTACTCAGGATGGGGGACAGACGAAAGGTCCCTCCCAATATGGATCACAGATGCCTACTCAGGATGGAGGACAGACGAAAGGTCTTTCGCAATATGGATCTCAGATGCCTACTCAGGATGGGGGACAGACGAAAGGTCCCTCCCAATATGGATCGCAGATGCCTACTCAGGATGGAGGTCAGGCGAAAGGCCCTTCGCAGTATGGATCTCAGATGCCTACTCAGGATGGGGGACAGACGAAAGTTCCTTCCCAATATGGATCGCAGATGCCTAGTCAGGATGGGGGACAGACGAAAGGCCCTTCGCAGTATGGCTCACAGATGCTTACTCAGGGTGGGGGACAGACGAAAGGTCCTTCGCAATATGGATCTCAGATGCCTACTCAGGATGAGGGACAGACGAAAGGTCCCTCCCAATATGGATCACAAATGCCTACTCAGGATGGAGGACAGATCAAACGTCCTTCGCAATATGGATCTCAGATGCGTACTCAGGATGGGGGACAGACGAAAGGTCCCTCCCAATATGGATCGCAGATGCCTACTCAGGATGGAGGTCAGGCGAAAGGCCCTTCGCAGTATGGATCTCACATGCCTACTCAGGATGGGGGACAGACGAAAGGTCCTTCCCAATATGGATCGCAGATGTCTAGTCAGGATGGGGGACAGACGAAAGGCCCTTCGCAGTATGGCTCACAGATGCTTACTCAGGGTGGGGGACAGACGAAAGGTCCTTCGCAATATGGATCTCAGATGCCTACTCAGGATGGGGGACAGA
Organism: Convolutriloba macropyga; assembly: GCF_964194025.1. Classification (NCBI taxonomy): domain Eukaryota; kingdom Metazoa; phylum Xenacoelomorpha; order Acoela; family Convolutidae; genus Convolutriloba; species Convolutriloba macropyga. The sequence continues at coordinate 6,444 of NW_027453650.1, read as the reverse complement.
CAAAAGGTCACTCCCAATATGGATCACAAATGCCTACTCAGGATGGAGGACAGATCAAAGGTCCTTCGCAATATGGATCTCAAATGCTTACTCAGGATGGGGGACAGACGAAAGGTCCTTCCCAATATGGATCGCAGATGCCTAGTCAGGATGGGGGACAGACGAAAGGCCCTTCGCAGTATGGCTCACAGATGCTTACTCAGGATGGGGGACAGACGAAAGGTCCTTCCCAATATGGATCTCAGGTGCGTACTCAGGATGGGGGACAGATGAAAGGTCCTTCCCAATATGGATCTGAGATGCCTACTCAGGATGGAGGTCAGACCAATGGCCCTTCGCAATATGGATCTCAGATGCTTACTCAGGATGGGGGACAGACGAAAGGTCCTTCCCAATATGGATCTCAGATGCCATCTCAGAGGGGAAGAAGCAATGAAAAAAATTCCCAAAATGGATCTCAAATTCCTTCAGAGGATCTACAAGAGGCTGCAACGATAGAAAAGGTAACCTTTTCTTTTTGGCTTTGTTTTTTTGGGAATATAAATTTGTTTGCGACAACTCTCTTTTGTTGCAATGAATGATTATACGGGGCAGCGGCACTTACTTTTAGGTTCAGCGTTTGATTGCAGATATGAATTGTTAGTTGAGGAGTCAAAAGTGTGAAATTTGAAGACCAGAAACGTTTGTCCTTTCAAATTGGGAAAAAACTGAATAAAACAGGATCTATTCTGTCCCCCCCCAGCTTAGTGAGCATAAATTTTTAATGACCCCCAGGCGCACGTGCTATTTTCTTATATGGTAACGTGCTATATAACAACACATAATTTGTAATTGGGGGTCATAAATTGGGGGTCAAAAATTGGTAATTGGGGGGGGGGGGGGCAAAACAGAATAGATCCAAAAATACATTTCAATTTCGACCTAAAACGTTATTTTCACGGGTCGAGGTTTTCAACAACAATTTATGATTACCTTTTAATTGCAGTGAATTTTTTTTGGTGTATATGGTGATAGCGGTCTATATTAGCGTTAAATTTATCAATTTTACAGAACCAAAACGCATCACCCGGGTTGCACCCTTTTGGTATGCAGTCTTATATGGTAACACTGCACTATCACGTACTCTCCTTCAACATATTTTGGATCTATTCTGTTTTGGCCCCCCAGCTTAGTGGGCTTATATTTTCTAAGCCCCCAGGCGCACGTGCTATTTTTTTACATAGTAACGTGCTACGTTACAACACATAATTTCTAATTGGGGGGCGTAAAAGACACTGTGGGGCCGAAACAGAATAAATCCCATTTTTATATTTAAATCGGATTCGTTCCACTATATAGTGATATATGAGAGGTGATTTTTCAAAGATAAGCATATTGAAAGGAAATTTTCACGAAAATAAAGCTTGCTTTCACCACATTCACTGAATTTAGCGCATATCTTCCTTTTTTGTTGTTAAAATCACCCAACTTTGGCACCTTGTAGCGGTTTTTATCGGTTACGCGCCGGTCTTGACGAGGGTCGTATCACTATAGCTGGATTTTCTAACTGTTCTGAAAACAGTTACAAAAGTATTAGAAGAGGAAAACCTTATTCATTAATTAAGACACGAAGTCAAAACAACAGACAAGAAATGCGTGTTTAAAGATGTAAACAGTGATCGAAAATCTGGTTAGATTATCAGCAGAAGAGAAAAAAGCTTAACCCTATGTAATGAGCGGAATATTGTAATCTGAAAATTCAGCGTGAAAGATTGTAACTTTTTCCGGAAAATAATTTTGAAAAATTTTTTGGGCTTAATGATTTAGAATATATCTGTTCCAAAAATAAACAAAATTTTCGAAAGTTATTTTTGTTTCACACATCTGTTAGCCTTTTAACTGCTCCTTTATTTTTTTGCTGTCTTGGCATTTTGAAAGCAAATCCAAAAATCAAGCCAGTGAAGAAAAAATGGTGAAATATTTACAAAAGTATTCGAAAACATTTTTGTATTTAACAAAGCGTTGTTTGGTTTTGTGTTATATATATGCATTCGAAAATTCAAATCAATAAAAGTAAAAAAAAAAGTGTTTATTAAATTACCTGACAACTTTTTTATTCATAAGTTTTAAGGCTGGATGTTGTGGCTCATTTTCGGTTTACTTGAGATAATTTTATTCCTACTTTAGAGACCGGCCCATTTTAAAAGTTACACGTTATTGCCTAAGCTAGTATAAAGAACGCCTCGATAAGTTTTAATGTGAGATGAAAACTATCTATGAGGTCTCGACTTGTTTCAAAAATAACATTCTCTAAAATGATAAAATTGAAATGATTTAATTGACATTGCCCATTTTTTCATGAAAACTTTTACCGGTTTTTGAAAAATGATCATAGATTTAGTTTTTCATTTAGTTTTTTTTTGATGCAGAAGATTTGGACTTTTTCTGTTTGTGCCATTATGTTATGCAACGCCAGTTGCAGAGAACGTGTCATTACACGGTAAATCATTAAGTAAACATATGGCTCGTTTGTCTGGTTGGTGCAAGTAATATGCACCCACTAAGTTGGGGAGGGGGCACAAAGGGAAACGGTCCAAAATGCTATCACACCAATTCCATAAAGATAAGTTCTGTCATACGTTTTTAGGATATAATTAACTCTCAGGTGTTTTTCGGAGACAAGATTAATCTATTTTCTGAACTTTTTTGTTGGTCAGTTTGCATGAAATACTTCAGCAGTGATGTAAATGCATTGGAAATTTTTTTGTTGGTGGTAATTGAGATAATGCAACTGTAAATAATCCAAATTTCTTTAAGCGTACAGGAAAAACTTGTAGTTATTTATAAAAGCAATCCTCCTAAATAATTTAACGTAAATGAGGAAAATTGGCATGCAGCAAACTCTTAATTGAGCAACTCATAGTTCAGAAGAAATCAAGGTTATGAAAACATCATTGACATTAAATAATTGCTGGTGGTCGCCATGAGCTTGAGCGCATAAACAAAAAATCAGAAAATCAGGAATCATAGCTTATACCCCTATATCCATCATTTTTGACAGAAATCAAATCTTCTGAAGTTCTAAGAAATTTGGTCGACAGAAACTTGCTCTCAATAATCTGTGACTTAATTTTCTCAGATTTATTCTAGAGAAACTTTTCTCGAAGCCAATTTTTTTTTCGTTCAAAATTTTATTTCCGGCAATTTAGTCGTTTCATTATAGAGCTGAGACATTTTCAATTATTGATTCTAAAGAAGTTGACAGTAAAAGTAGAGTATTGGATTGAGATTTAGCAGTAACTCTTCTTTGGAAATTGCAACAATGTAACCACTATTGGCCGTGACAGAAAATTACATCAATTTTGGTTTTGATGTCGTTAAATGTACCTCTTTTATGCACGATTATCCTAATGATTATTTGAGTCGAGAAAATTTAATTGGTTCTAAGCAGAAACACATTGAAATGTACCATAACAACAAAAACCGCCGTAGGGTCGGTCTTTTCACATTTTTTATACAAATTTTTGTCCTTTCTTATAAGTAACTCCTAAAATTTTCCTTAACAAACTGATGTACCAGAAAATTTAAAATTTGAAAGTTGGCTTTACCTCCAGTGATCACGTCACAGAATGAGTTCTATAGAACATAGATCCCACTACAGCTTTTTTCAGTGAAAACTTTTTGGTTGATGAGGTTGTTGTTTTTAGTTGTTCAGTGCATCACAAAAGTTGCGTGATTAATTGCTCTTGAACGAAGTTCATAGCAATTATTTTAAAAGTGTGTGTCCTTTTTATGTAAAATTTTCGCTTGACTATTTTGACTTATTGAGTGACTTTTACGCCCTTGATTGTTTGCATTTCGCGTGATCTAAAATTCTCTCTCAATCACAATTTCAAGCAGTTGAATTCAATTGGCGGCAATTTAACTCTAAAAGTCAAATGAAAAGTGCGCCGAAACTGGTGTCATTTTTACTTTAAATCTTAATAGTGGCATATATTACCTCTAATGTGGTTATTTGAAGCCCACTATTGAACTTCTTAGTCCTATTTAGCCCCCCCCCCCGACTGAAGCAAGCTACAATTCATTAGAGCTCCCATTAGTCGTTCAAGAGCAAATCTTCTGACGTTTAGTCGGTTATGTTTTTAATGGTGGACATGACGTTTACGTTCTTTTACAAACTTAAAATTCTCCCGAAGAGATCTTCAGCAAATTGAATGATTTAGGAAATTTTTTCTGATTGCTTTTATAAATATTCTATATACTATTTAAAAAGATTACAAAGATTGTGTTGGCACGCGTCTTAATAAGAATGCCTCAACCATATAATCAGAAAAATTCCCTCGTTCAAGCTTTTAATGAGGGGTAGCAATTAATTTTCTTTAAATTGGGCTCATGTTGTTAAATATTTCTCTCAAATGATGATAAATCTTTTTTTATTCTTTTGTTTGGCGTAAAATTAAAGTTATAAAACCCTTTAGGAAATATTAAAAACAAAATGATTCAGTTTTGCGCCACGAAAGTTTTAAGGTGGTTATTATTGAATTCACGTAAATCGCAAACAACAGTTTTGTTCTGTCAAAAGTTTATGCATGATACAGAAGTTAAGAATGAGAAGGTAAAAATATTTTCTAAATATTTGTTGTTTTTCTTACCAATTTAATTAGTAATTTTTAATCTTTATTCTACTTTCAGTCGCTATTTGGTGTACGCAGTGTTTGGTTCTGGAGAATTTTTCCTCGTCAAACTTTTAGTTTCCCTAACATGAAGTAAAACTGACTGACGTTTTTTCGAAAACTTGCAGAATTTTGAGCTTTGAATTTCGTTTGAAATATAGGTAAGAAGGTTGAAAGTTCTTTGGGACGTTCTGAGGGATTGAGTTTACATGATGCTGAACGGAAAAACTTTGATTAAATTTAAACCTTTTCTCCAGAAAACCAAAAAAGTTCCATTTGGGTTTGAGACGATAAAGAGCAAAGCTCGTGAGGTGAACTAATAATCTTAATAAGGCAGCCTGATTTTCTCCAAATAAACAATGAAGTTGTCAAAATCTTGAAATGCAAATTACGGCTTCGTGTTTTTCAAAACTCAGTTTGTAGTTGAAATCTTCCCAACCTGACTACCGGTTCTCATCAGAAACTATGATGTAGAAATCGAACGCACCTGCAAAACAGGCAAAACTTTGCCGCTTATGTGAAAACTACCCAAACCATAATTTGTATTCTTCACTTCAGATTAAATTTCCACACTTATCAAATTTAAAAAAACTTTCTCTTTCACTCTCTCTCTCTCTCCTTCGCACTCTCTAAAACTGTTTATTTTGTCAATTTTGTGAATTTTTTCCACCTAACAACAGAACCGGCGGCGTCCCTTAGTGCTATAAAAGTATAGAAAACTTTACTTTGAGCGCCTCAACTGAACCTCGAAGCCCAAAACATATCAATAATTTTTTACATGACATTTAATTTTGTTTCCTTGCGCAATTTTTATCGGGAACGCGCAAATCGACTAAAAATCCTTGTCAAAAAAATTGATTAAGGTAAAAACTTCCAAATGAGAAATGTCTGAAGTGATCACCAAACAGAATTGAAATGCAAAATGTATACTCCAAGCACGAAGATGAAATCATTAGTCAACAAACACAGAACGACTTAGTTTTGTTAAATTCGAAGTTTTCACAGCACAGAGTCTCACACAATTAGAGCGAAAACTGCGATGTGGTTTATTTTCTCAATCATGTTTAAATAATAAAGTTCCTTAAGTTGTTAGAGCAGCATTTACTGATTCAAAAACCATTTCGTCGCAAACATCTATCCCTACTTCAGAGGGATTAACAAAAGAGACGAAAAAACTTTGTAAGAAAAATTTGGTACATTGGGTTAAGAAGGTAAGAAATCTCCGGTCTGGTTGTCTATGGACGCAAAAGATATTGGTCAGGCTCCGTTTTAGAAGATTTGGGATGTTTGGTTTTAAAACCTAAGAGATCGTCGGTATGTTTGGTTTTAAACGCAAAAAATTGTAGGTTTCCACCGCCACCATTGCCATCATCCCAATACAGCAAATTTGTTTGACAAATCGCACTCTTATATTTCATTGTGAATCCATGAGAGAGAGAGAGCAAAAGACGATTTTTGTGGTTGTGACCTGAGACAAATAGAAAAATAAGAGCTCTTTTAAAAAGAAGAGGTTAAGAAAGTAGCCACGTATTTATTAATTTTTACTATCAATTCACTAACCAGTTGACCACTGATAACATTGAAAGAAAGAACCATATAGATGCATCTATGTTTTCAGATTTGCGCTTTTGTTATATTGCATAGTCCTTATGTGTTTTTTCTACTCCTATTTTCAAAGGTACTTCGTCAAATTATTTCCCAGCCAAACTTATTCTTTGTTCTCGTTTATTTCATTTTTTGATTACCTTTGTGTATTGAATGTTTCATTTCATAGTTTTTTTTATTTTTTCAT
>NW_027453649.1:0-21994 GCF_964194025.1 Convolutriloba macropyga | reverse complement strand
ATTCCACCCTTAATAAGGGGGGCACTAACGGTGTAAAAATATTATTTTTACACTCTTTACACTCTTTTCCCCGTTATTAAACCCTTAGTTATAGAAGGGCACTAACGGTGTAAAAATATTATTTTTACACTCTTTACACTCTTTTCCCCGTTATTTTTGGGCAAAATCCTCGGCCCTTAAACCGTCTCGAAAGCACGCGGTAGTCTGATCAGATGCACTAAATGAGTCTATAAATTTAGCTACAGTAGTGTCGGAAATATCTCAATTTGATTTTAAAAAATCAACTTATGAGATTTTTCCATTATGATTTGGGTGTGTTTCCCTCCTCCTTATCTCAACCGGGCTGGGGACCGGCTACGGCGGAGTTATGAACATTCAACTATAGGAGATTTTTGAGCAAAGCACTGGCCAAAAAACCAGGTCTAAACTCTATCTCCAAAGAAAATAAAAGCAAACAATAAATAAAACAATTATATAAACCATTATATAAAATTCAATAATTGCAATTTAAACGAAATAATAGCAAATTTCCGTATGAAAAACTAACTTTTTTTCTAGGAAGGTTAGGCGGACCATTCTTTTTGCATTACAACCTAAATAGTACTGGTAGTCTGGGATATCAATTTGGTTCACTTTGAACAACTCCTTGACCCGATGAAAAAGACCTATTTTTAAAATTATTTATTTGAAATAATAGCAAATTTCCGTATGAAAAACTAATTTTTTTTCTAGGAAAGTTAGGCGAACCATTCTTTTTGCATTACAACCTAAATAGTACTGGTAGTCTGGGATATCAATTTGGTTCACTTTGAACAACTCCTTGACCCGATGAAAAAGACCTATTTTTAAAATTATTTATTTGAAATAATAGCAAATTTCCGTATGAAAAACTAACTTTTTTTCTAGGAAGGTTAGGCGGACCATTCTTTTTGCATTACAACCTAAATAGTACTGGTAGTCTGGGATATCAATTTGGTTCACTTTGAACAACTCCTTGACCCGATGAAAAAGACCTATTTTTAAAATTATTTATTTGAAATAATAGCAAATTTCCGTATGAAAAACTAATTTTTTTTCTAGGAAAGTTAGGCGAACCATTCTTTTTTCATAACAACCTAAATAGTACTGGTAGTCTGGGATATCAATTTGGTTCGATTTGGACAACTCCTTGACCCGACGAAATAGACCTATTTTTAAAATTCAATAATTGCAATTTAAACGAAATAATAGCAAATTTCCGTATGAAAAACTAACTTTTTTTCTAGGAAGGTTAGGCGGACCATTCTTTTTGCATTACAACCTAAATATTACTGGTAGTCTGGGATATCAATTTGGTTCACTTTGAACAACTCCTTGACCCGATGAAAAAGACCTATTTTTAAAATTATTTATTTGAAATAATAGCAAATTTCCGTATGAAAAACTAACTTTTTTTCTAGGAAGGTTAGGCGGACCATTCTTTTTGCATTACAACCTAAATAGTACTGGTAGTCTGGGATATCAATTTGGTTCACTTTGAACAACTCCTTGACCCGATGAAAAAGACCTATTTTTAAAATTATTTATTCGAAATAATAGCAAATTTCCGTATGAAAACCCAACTTTTTTTCTAGGCAAGCTATAGCAGAAATTCTTTTTGTTTTACACTCTAGGTACCTATGGGATTCTCCATACCGAGTTTAAATCGATTTGAACAACTCCTTGACCCGATGAAATTTCTATATTTTTGAAAATAGAATAAGCGAATAAGTCAAAATTTCCGTATGAAAAACTAACTTTTTTTCTAGGAAAGTTAGGCGGACCATTCTTTTTGCATTACAATTTAAATAGCACTGGTAGTCTGGGATATCAAGTTGGTTCACTTTGAACAACTCCTTGACCCGATGAAAAAGACCTATTTTTAAAATTATTTATTTGAAATAATAGCAAATTTCCGTATGAAAAACTAATTTTTTTTCTAGGAAAGTTAGGCGAACCATTCTTTTTTCATAACAAACTAAATAGTACTGGTAGTCTGGGATATCAATTTGGTTCGATTTGGACAACTCCTTGACCCGACGAAATAGACCTATTTTTAAAATTCAATAATTGCAATTTAAACGAAATAATAGCAAATTTCCGTATGAAAAACTAACTTTTTTTCTAGGAAGGTTAGGCGGACCATTCTTTTTGCATTACAACCTAAATAGTACTGGTAGTCTGGGATATCAATTTGGTTCACTTTGAACAACTCCTTGACCCGATGAAAAAGACCTATTTTTAAAATTATTTATTCGAAATAATAGCAAATTTCCGTATGAAAACCCAACTTTTTTTCTAGGCAAGCTATAGCAGAAATTCTTTTTGTTTTACACTCTAGGTACCTATGGGATTCTCCATACCGAGTTTGGTTCGATTTGGACAATTCCTTGACCCGATGAAATTTCTATATTTTTGAAAATAGAATAAGCGAATAAGTCAAAATTTCTGTATGAAAAACTAACTTTTTTTCTAGGAAAGTTAGGCGGACCATTCTTTTTGCATTACAATTTAAATAGCACTGGTAGTCTGGGATATCAAATTGGTTCACTTTGAACAACTCCTTAACCCGATGAAATTTCTATATTTTTGAAAATAGAATAAGCGAATAAGTCAAAATTTACGTATGAAAAACTAACTTTTTTCCTAGGCAAGCTATAGCAAAATTTCTTTTTGTTTTAGACTCTATATATACAGGGAATACTCCATACCAAAATTGGTTCGGTTTGGACAACTCCTTGACCCGACGAAATAGACCTATTTTTAAAATAATACTCGCAAAATAATTCGAAGTAATAGCAAATTTCCGTATGAAAACCCAACTTTTTTTCTAGGCAAGCTATAGCAGAAATTCTTTTTGTTTTACACTCTAGGTACCTATGGGACTCTCCATACCGAGTTTAAATCGATTTGAACAACTCCTTGACCCAATGAAATTTCTATATTTTTGAAAATAGAATAAGCGAATAAGTCAAAATTTCCGTATGAAAAACTAACTTTTTTCCTAGGCAAGCTATAGCAAAATTTCTTTTTGTTTTAGACTCTATATATACAGGGGATACTCCATACCAAATTTGGTTCGATTTGGACAACTCCTTGACCCGACGAAATAGACCTATTTTTAAAATTCAATAATTGCAATTTAAACGAAATAATAGCAAATTTCCGTATGAAAAACTAACTTTTTTCTAGGCAAGCTATAGCAGAAATTCTTTTTGTTTTACACTCTAGATACCTATGGGATTCTCCATACGGAGTTTGGTTTGATTTGGACAACTCCTCGACCCGACGAAATTGACCTATTTTTAAAATTATTTTTTTGAAATAATAGCAAATTTCCGTATGAAAAATTAACTTTTTTTCTAGGAAAGTTAGGCGGACCGTTCTTTTTGCATAACAACCTAAAAAGTACTGGTAGTCTGGGATATCAATTTGGTTCACTTTGAACAACTCCTTGACCCGATGAAATTTCTATATTTTTGAAAATAGAATAAGCGAATAAGTCAAAATTTCCGTATGAAAAACTAACTTTTTTCCTAGGCAAGCTATAGCAAAATTTCTTTTTGTTTTAGACTCTATATATACAGGGGATACTCCATACCAAAATTGGTTCGATTTGGACAACTCCTTGACCCGACGAAATAGACCAATTTTTAAAATTCAATAATTGCAATTTAAACGAAATAATAGCAAATTTCCGTATGAAAAACTAACTTTTTTTCTAGGCAAGCTATAGCAGAACTTCTTTTTGTTTTACACTCTAGATACCTATGGGATTCTCCATACCGAGTTTGGTTTGATTTGGACAACTCCTCGACCCGACGAAATTGACCTATTTTTAAAATTATTTATTTGAAATAATAGCAAATTTCCGTATGAAAAACTAACTTTTTTTCTAGGAAAGTTAGGCGGACCGTTCTTTTTGCATAACAACCTAAAAAGTACTGGTAGTCTGGGATATCAATTTGGTTCACTTTGAACAACTCCTTGACCCGATGAAATTTCTATATTTTTGAAAATAGAATAAGCTAATAAGTCAAAATTTCCGTATGAAAAACTAACTTTTTTTCTAGGCAAGCTATAGCAGAAATTCTTTTTGTTTTACACTCTAGATACCTATGGGATTCTCCATACCGAGTTTGGTTTGATTTGGACAACTCCTCGACCCGACGAAATTGACCTATTTTTAAAATTATTTATTTGAAATAATAGCAAATTTCCGTATGAAAAACTAACTTTTTTTCTAGGAAAGTTAGGCGGACCGTTCTTTTTGCATAACAACCTAAAAAGTACTGGTAGTCTGGGATATCAATTTGGTTCACTTTGAACAACTCCTTGACCCGATGAAATTTCTATATTTTTGAAAATAGAATAAGCGAATAAGTCAAAATTTCCGTATGAAAAACTAACTTTTTTCCTAGGCAAGCTATAGCAGAAATTCTTTTTGTTTTACACTCTAGATACCTATGGGATTCTCCATACCGAGTTTGGTTTGATTTGGACAACTCCTCGACCCGACGAAATTGACCTATTTTTAAAATTATTTATTTGAAATAATAGCAAATTTCCGTATGAAAAACTAACTTTTTTTCTAGGAAAGTTAGGCGGACCATTCTTTTTGCATAACAACCTAAAAAGTACTGGTAGTCTGGGATATCAATTTGGTTCACTTTGAACAACTCCTTGACCCGATGAAATTTCTATATTTTTGAAAATAGAATAAGCGAATAAGTCAAAATTTCCGTATGAAAAACTAACTTTTTTCCTAGGCAAGCTATAGCAGAAATTCTTTTTGTTTTACACTCTAGATACCTATGGGATTCTCCATACCGAGTTTGGTTTGATTTGGACAACTCCTCGACCCGACGAAATTGACCTATTTTTAAAATTATTTATTTGAAATAATAGCAAATTTCCGTATGAAAAACTAACTTTTTTTCTAGGAAAGTTAGGCGGACCATTCTTTTTGCATAACAACCTAAAAAGTACTGGTAGTCTGGGATATTAATTTGGTTCACTTTGAACAACTCCTTGACCCGATGAAATTTCTATATTTTTGAAAATGGAATAAGCGAATAAGTCAAAATTTCCGTATGAAAAACTAACTTTTTTCCTAGGCAAGCTATAGCAGAAATTCGTTTTGTTTTACACTCTAAATACCTATGGGATTCTCCATACCAAGTTTGGTTCGATTTGGACAATTCCTTGACCCGATAAAAATGACCTATTTTTAAAAATTATTTAAAATTAATTATTCGAATTAATCGGAAATTTACGTATGAAGCAATATATATCAAGCAATATGAACATATTTGATTTATGAAAATAAGTTTGAAGCAATATTATATTGAATCAATATAAAAATTTTCGGAAAAAGTCTCTATAGTTGAATTTATAATCAACTTTTCGAATTCTTTCCAGTATGCTCTGTTCATGTTACCCTCCTCCTTTTTCATTCCGGACTTGGGACCGGCAGTGGTGGAGTTACAAAAAGATTTAGGAGAAATGAGCACAGCACCAGGTACACAACCAGGCTCAAGGAACTCTCTCCAAATGTAAACAAACAAACAGATATTTCTTTTGTTTGAAGGTTATAGGAGAGATAAGCATAGCACTAGATACAAAACCAAGCTCCAAAACTCTCCAAATCTAAACAAATAGATACTATTTTTTTGTTTAGAGGTTATAGGAGAAATGAGGAGAGCACTAGATACAAATCAGGGCTCAAAGAGCACTCTCCAAACCTAACATAAAATTATCTATTATCTAATTAAATTTCGAAGCGTTCAGAAACACCCGCTAAAGTCCCGGAATTTCAAATTTAAAGATTTAAATCCGCGGTCGAAGCGGGCAGAAACACCCACTAACGTTTATTGCGTACTTCAACATTATTAAAATTTTTAAGTAATATTAAAATTAACTTAAACAAGTAACAAAGTTAAAAGCAGAACTAGTAATAAAAATTCGAAGCGGACAGAAACACCCGCTAACGTCCCGGAATTTCAAATTTAAAGTTTTAAATCCGCGGTCGAAGCGGGCAGAAACACCCGCTAACGTTTATTGCGTATTTCAACATTATTAAAGTTTTGAATGTATGTATGTATTTAAGTAAGTACGAAATTAAATTTGTATGTATGAAAAACTATCAAGTAAACTTTGAATTTATGATCACAACACGAAAACCGAGCTTCAGAAAACGGCAAACTCATCAACTAAACAATATAATATCAAATGATTTAAACAGGCAAAACTCGACTAAACTATCAGAACAAGTAAAAATTAAATTTTAAGAACTAAACGGTCCTTCAAATCTAATCGTGCTCGAAATGTTTTGGCACGTTGATAAAGTAAAGATCGCCCAGGAAGAAAAACTTGATAAGCTTATTTTGAACTGAATCCACTCTCAGAAGCTGAATGTCAGGCAATTCTGTAACACGATATGCAAGAGGCTCAAGGACACCTGATTCCTTTTCAAATTCTGTCGACCTGAGATCAATAACGACTGTTTCAATTATCTCGTACAGCTGTACTAAACAGAAGATCGCTGAACTTCGATCTACGAACAGTAGAATCTGACCCACCTTAAACTCACCATCCTCACGAATTGCGACAAAACTGTTAGCGTTTGATCTCGTATAACTCTGGCTGTCAAGATGGAACAGCCCTCGAAATCTGCCGAATAAACGAGCTTCTGGAAACTTAGCTTGGGTCTCATTGAAAACGTCATTCCTTTCTACGCACAAGTCCTCTTTGAAATCGCTAGGTTTGTTTTTCAGTTTTTTAATAAAACATGTCAGATTGTCTTCTTTCGTTTCAAAGCTGCCAAGTTGTCGATTACGAATATAGCGACTGACAATCAGACTGCAAGTATTTACCGTTCCAGTCAGAGTTCTTATAAGGTGGTTGTTTGCGTTCTCAAACATCGTAGCCGAAGTAGTCCACAATGGCCCAAAGGTGGCGCACTGCCATGCTAGATGTCTTAATAAATGATAATTGATAGAATCAAATTTTCTAAGCGGATAGCGAAACGACATATTATAGCAAAAGGCTTCTAAAATATGTCCGCATAGGCTTGCTTGTGATACACTCTCGTACATGGATCGTAGTGAAAATGCTAGGTAATCAAGATTTTGAATGTTAGTCTCATGGGCGACAGAACTTTCGAAAAACTTACGAAAAACTATGGGTGAAAAATAAAGAAGAAAAGTTTTCAATTCATTTGCTTTGAAATGATCAAGTGAGCGCAGTGATCTGATCGACCGCTTGAACTCGCTTGGTAAACGTACTTTTTCAGTTGCATTGTCAATTTCGGCTATTTCAATCGAGCTGAGTTGTTCAGCGAAAAATTTGATGATATCGTGAGCAACACCCTTAAGGCATTGGTGCATGGTGTCTATAGGGCAGGTCAATGGCAGGTTCGGAACAATGTCGAAAATTTTCGAGCGTCCTTTGACACCCAAGGTGTCAACTTCTGGATCCTTCTCTTTTCTTCCCTTTCTTTCGTCAACGACTCCGCTCTCAAATAGTCTAACCAAGTGCTCATGCTCTGCAGGATTCCTCATTGTGAAGGTGCGATCATTCGGGTACGAATGACTACCTGGAAATCTCTGAATTCCCCTCATAGTACAAAGCCCACAGCCATAATAACCGTTGAATTTTTTCATTTTTAGAACATCATGTTTGCAGACGAGGTCGACAATCAAGAAAATTGTAGTGAAGCGGATTTGGTACGAACGTTCATTGTATTTAATATTCTCTACTTTTGAAATCTCAGAAGCATAGTGATCAAAAATGGGATCCCACGAAATTTCTCCTTTGCCGTACCACAAAGAACAGAGAAAAATATTATCGAATGATGATCTGAGTTTTGGTGGCAGCTCAGCTAAAGCAACCCAGAGAGGGTAAGCGGAGCAATCACTAGATTCTCGAACCTGAACTCCGTCAACGTTAATTATAAGTTTCAAATGGATTGTACCTTCCTCAAAAAGACTCGAGAGTTTTAGATCTGTTTTTGTTTCTGGGTCTGCGTATTTCACTATTTCATTAATGTACTTTTGAACATTCTGCACCAATTTGTCGAAAAAATTTAGATAAATAACTTCCCCATTGCCATTGTTCTCTCTGTGCTTTATGTATTGCTCTGTCAGTTTCTTTGTCTCTTGTTTCAAAAAATTTGGAGCAGGTAGACGGTCATTTGGATGAATAATCTTTTGAAATTTTAAAAGGTCATACAGCGCTTCGTCGGGTAAACAATAACGGGCAGAAATTGCAAATAAACCAAGTGCAGCATTATGGACAGTGACGTTTGAATTACACAATAGAGGCTGAGAAGAAAATTGAAAGCCATCTTTGCTATGGTCGTAACAGTCTTTTTCCGTGTCGACTACGTCTTCACTGTCGTGGTCTGAGATGATATCTAGCCGATTCGATGACGATTCACCTATAGAAGCAACTTCACAAGATGGATCGGACATTATGTCATCAGCAGAAACAGGCATACTCCCATGGGTACTATTCTCCTCAGTTTCAACATCTGAGGAACGCACAGAATCAACTTGGTGTATGTACGTTTGAATGTGTCTACTTGAACTGTCCACCAACCTTCTTTTCACGCGCCTCTTCCGTTGATTCTGGAATTTTCTTTTTATGGCACTTCCAAAATCGGTAGGCGTACCAACACTCGATTGACTTGCTCCATAATTTGAACCGAAACTATCTCCGGAATGAAAAATTTCACTTGAATTTCCTGAAGCATGTAAAGATTGGGTCGAAATATCACCCAGGCGTTGTTCTCGGGGTGTCGTGGGTGGCAAGATTTCATTATATGATTCATGCTTCTCTTTGTGCGGACATCTACATTTCAATCGGCCATCTTTAAAATAGTTGTTACCGTAGCTCACTGTGATTTCTTCTCCAACTTCTATAGACTTGATAACTTGGAGAAAAATGCATCTATTGTGGGGGAGGAAAGAGCTTGTGTATCCCATAAAAAATTTGGTGTTCGGGGAGCAGGAGTGGTTGGCAAAACGAATTGGACCCAATAGCACTAGTTCATCCCTTTCCAACTCACCGCGCATGACTGACAAATCAGACATTTCGTTTTGTAATTCCTGAGGAACACTTTCAATAGGCCCAACGGGAAAAGGTCTTAGGGGTTCCAGCGAAGGCTTCAAGGTCTTTTCTGTATGATTGAAGAGGCCAAAGCCCCCGAAACTGTCTGGCAAGATTTTGAAACCCCTCTCAATAGAGGCCTCATAGAGTTCTTTTAAAGACGAGTATGCTTTAAAAAGTCGTCTGTCTGCTTTCAAACGTTTCTCATACTCTTCAAAACTGATCAACGGAAGCATTGTTTGAGGAACTACATCGAATTTGCTTAAGATTTGACGCACTACTTGTCCGTCCACAATTACCAATTCTTCGCAAGTTATCATCATATGACTTGAAAAACTTAATTAGAATTTAATCAAGGTGAATGAATGAATAAACGAATGAATGCATGAAGGGATTAACGTATGTATGCAAAAGAGCTCTCTCCAAACCTAACATAAAATTATCTATTATCTAATTAAGCTTCGAAGCGTGCAGAAACACCCGCTAAAGTCCCGGAATTTCAAATTTAAAGATTTAAATCCGCGGTCGAAGCGGGCAGAAACACCCGCTAACGTTTATTGCGTACTTTAACATTATTAAAATTTTTAAGTAATATTAAAATTAACTTAAACAAGTAACAAAGTTAAAAGCAGAACTAGTAATAAAAATTCGAAGCGGACAGAAACACCCGCTAAAGTCCCGGAATTTCAAATTTAAAGTTTTAAATCCGCGGTCGAAGCGCGCAGAAACACCCGCTAACGTTTATTGCGTATTTCAACATTATTAAAGTTTTGAATGTATGTATGTATTTAAGTAAGTACGAAATTAAATTTGTATGTATGAAAAACTATCAAGTAAACTTTGAATTTATGATCACAACACGAAAACCGAGCTTCAGAAAACGGCAAACTCATCAACTAAACAATATAATATCAAATGATTTAAACAGGGAATTAGGTTAAACACTAGAGTAGAAGTAAAGGCAGAAAGGCGAGTATTTTCTAATGAACTGTATTTCTACAAATAGGAAGCAACGTATCAGTACAATAAACAAGGAGATGGCCTTCACATTACAAACAATGATCTTCCAAACAACTACTCATTCGCTTCTAAACTAGAATGTCGTTTCCGACAATCCTTGCCGTATTGGTTGGCAGCTTTTCTTGCAGTCTCGAAAGCCAGTTTTGGTGTATCTGGGTACTTTTGCTCTACAACTTCTAAAACAGGCAGAAAAACCTGGTCATTTTTTGCTCATCAATTAACTTAGGTTTTTGGGTTTTCAGGTCAAGGAAAGATCGATCTCTTAATTCATGCTATTTAAGGCTGTTATGCAATGATGACTCCTACGGTGAAGCTGACGAATAAGTTTTACTAAAAAAACCTACTCCTGAACTTTTCGAGAATTTCACTTGGCGCTTCTTTGCGGCCGTCAGCTTCACGTCTTCTCGGCTCAAGGATAACACCTGCACGCTCGTTTTCTGGCAACAATTTCTCAAAGAGGGCCCGCGCAAATTTCCCGACTTCAGATCCGGCATGCATTGTCATCAGATCTTCATCGTTGTGTATAACAGCAACTATAGATTTGCCGCGGGAAGGATGATCGTCTATGCTCTGGTAGCCGTGATGGTCAACAAAGCGAATTTCTTTCAACTCTGCAGTCTGAAACAAGTTTTCATGTAACCAACTGCGCCTATTTCTTGCAGAAACTCATTTGTCTACTACCACTTGTCACTACCAGTTGTCATGGGTAAGGCCAAAAAGGTCTAGCAATTAAGGCTGAGTGATACCAAATTGTTAAGCAAACAATAATCTAACTTTCTCGTCAATTCTTGCACACAGGTTTGCGCGCTTCTTGTCGTCGATCTTTCGTTTCTCTTCAAAGCTTTTCATCAACTCGTTCATCTCCAGAACGTGATTATCGAGATACTCTTTTAAAAAAGAGCAATTGGGGCCGCAATCGTCTTTGTTGGTTCCACTGTTTGAAACCATGTTGGCGCTGATCTCAGGTAAAGAACTGGAGCAAGGTTGTGAGAAACTCAGATTATCAGAGGGCTGCTAAAAACGCAAAGAGCAAATTTTCCAATCACACCAAAATTCGAAACTCGAGGCGAGCAGAAACACCCACTGACGTCTGCGATGATTAAAATTATTATATATGTATGTTTGTATGTATGTATTTATGTATGGAAGTATGTATGTATGCATAAATGTTTATTTAATTTGGCGACTGATTTTGATTTAGAAACAACTGGAACCATATGATCTGGTTTGTGATTAAAATTATTGAAAACCTTTAATTTTTACCATGTTCTTGTTCTGGCTGCCCTGGAGAACGGCTGGCTGCGTTAACTTTTCGACTTTAGCCTTTTTTGATTTCCGCTCAGTTGATTGTCCTAGGCAGACTTCTCTGCTGCTCATTACTGGAGCGCGGGAACGACTCAAAAAGTTGACATCATCAACTACAGGAGCCTTCGGCGCAGCTAGAACTTTTTTGCGCAATTCTGAAGGACTTTTGCCACCGTCTAGTTCTGCTTGAAAACTCTTCATCGCTTCCTCTACTTTTTTATGATTGCCTTTAGACAACAAACGACAAGAAACAGATTGGTCTTTAAATTGCAGGTTGTAACTCTCTCCTTCAATTAAACTCAACATTTCTGAGGGTTTTATTTTCTTAGGCCACTTGGTGCTGCTGTAAGTAATAAGAATCAAATTGTCTTTCACAAAAAGCCATGCTAAGTTGTCCCTCAAAATGCTATCCTTTATACTATCCTCTCTTTCAGCCTCAGAGTCGAATAGGTTATGGCTTTTCGCTGGTTCAGATCTCAAGTTGTCTTTTTTCATTTTCAACGATCTAAAAATTTGCAGACAAAGTAGAGCGAAACTATTTCTATGTTGTGTGCGAATCTGCAATTAGAATTTCTTGCATTAAATTGTTCTTGTGTTAAATTATTTGAAAAAAAAGACTTGATTTTCAACAACCTAAATGAGTTGATTTCATCCAAAATTTCCAATACAAAAAATAGCACCTTTAAGAAGACAAACTGAAACTAACTAGCATAAATTCTCATCTGTAACACTTAGGCGTACTTCTGCAAAAGACAACACTTACGTATAGGATATAGGAACCCAAATCAACCTCGTGTTAAACGTCTGACTCAATTACAATTTATTTCAAAACAGAACTAAAGAAAAACAGCCGATTCTAAAATCACTACAAACGGTTCCTAATCTTGATTACAATTCAATTTTCTTCATTCTTAACTATCTTAAAACTTTCAAACTAGCTAGAGCGAAATTACTTCTATGTTTTTTCTGCGAATCTGCAATTAGTATTTCTTGCATAAAATTGTTCTTGTGTTAAATCATTTGAAAAAAAAGTGATTTGATTTTCAACAACTTAAATGAGTTGATTTCATCCAAAACTTCCAATTCGAGAAATAGCACCTTTAAGCAGACAAATTAAAACTAAAGTAGCACAAATTCTCATCTGTAACACTTTTGCGTGCTTCCGCAAAAGACAACACTTACATATAGGAACTCAAATTTACCGTGTTTAACGTCTGATTCAATTACAATTTTTCAAATTTCAAAAATCACTCGCAACAATTGCTACTCCTGATTATTGGATGGAAACTCATTGCTTTCGGTCTCGGATTCGCTCAAATCTACACAACTTTGAGAAGTCTCGGGGAGTTTCTTTCCCTGTCGCTTTTTCTTGGCCTCTGCCTTTTCCCTCATTTGATTCACCCAAAAAGGATCAGATTTTCGTTTCTTGTATCGAAGTAAATCCATGCCAGCTCTGTTGGCAGCGAAACGAGCTTCATTGTACGCATCTGGCCAAAGACGAGGTGGAAACTGTCTCTGTACAAGGCCTTAAGCAGAGGAAAACACACCTAAGCTAAGCTTTTTAGGAAAATCAATCATAAAAAATGGTTACAAAAAACTTCAAAAACGAAAACAGAAAAAAATCATTTGAGAAAATCAGTTTGAACTTCCGACAACTTATTCTTGAAACCCAGTTTTTGACAACTTAGTTTTTGATCATTATACCTTTAAAGATTTTTGTTCTCTTGGGAGAAGCAGGCTTCCGCACTTCGCTTTCTCGGGTTGGGGATATGATAACCCTCTGTAGACCCTTCTCGCCCCATAATGCTGTTCGCAGATTTCTTCCCAGTTCTTCCGGATTTGAACTTGTTGGGAAATTATCCAAATCAACTTCCTCATAAAAACTTGGTATAGCTATACCTGCCTCTTCTGTGTCATTGTCTGCATCAACTTTCTTGAGATCTTTCTAAATACAGATAGTTTGGAATCTATCCAAAACTTGGCAAAATAAACATTTCTTGACAGAAAAGTCTGAGCGCAAAAATTGTGCAAACTTTATAAAAACTTGCTAGAAACCACTTCTACCAAAAAATTGGTCAAAACTTTTGTATTACTGAGGCAAGATCTTACAATGGTTTTCAATTTCTGGAGCTCGCTCTCCAGCTTTCTGTTGCAGGACAAAACCGTCTTCTCATATGTTTGTATAACCTCTGCGATGAGTTTTTTGTCCTCATTAAGAACTTCCAGCAATCTTTCATGATTAGCGCATTTCTAAACAAGAATGTTTTTAACTGACAAAACCAAAGAACTGATAACGAATCAACCAAATTTTCGGATCGTAGCTTAACGATTGCAGTAGTCACTCGCTATGATATTTTATCTGCTTAAATTTCTCGCAAAAAATTACAATGTTTATCTTTTATTGACTTCTTAGACAGCAAATGTTTTATATTTATTGCGATAACTCTTTCACAGAGAGAAAAAAGAGGAGCTCTAACCAAAACCCTTGGACTTGCAGTTGCTAGCCTTGTAGTCGGTGTCCCACCTTGGCTGAGGGTCCACTTTGCACCTGTAGGTGGGGTACCACTTACTGGGTTTTCAAACTGTTGTGCGAAAGCCCCATAAATTTCTTGGTATCGCTCGAATTCAACTTGCATTGCCGCAGGAGGCCCGTGTTTTAACAACACGCATTCAATTTCAACACCATCGATCAACAGATTAGTTTTTCCATCAATCTCTAATTTCAATCGATCATTTAATCATTTATTTGAAAGCTCTTGAGCCAACGCCCATCAAATAACCCAATTTTTAACACCTGACAACCTGCTGTCAGGAAAACAAACTCGATTTTCATTGGCATTTCTGAAATCGTTAGGTCAGTAAAAACAGATCAATCCAGAAATTTAAAAAATAACGGAGAAAATTGTCAAAGACGTTCGAGTCAACATTCATTTAATTGAGAGTCAATTGCAATCCAACGAAGAAAGCGAAAAGACAAAAAACATCAACTTCATGCACAATTACTAACAATTTCAATCAAACTCATGAATTGCTTCATGAATTGCTTTGCGACTATCATTATCAAAAAGATCAAGCTCTGAGAATAAGAAAAACAAAGTCAAACAAAGTAACACTACGAAAGTTTCACACTGCACCTTTGAGGAAACAAAAATTAATAAAATCCATTCATCGGCTCCATATTTTCAGCACTTGATATGGAAGCAGTTGTCGTGTAGCTGGACTCCTCATTGCTTTCCGAGAACTCAATATACTCAACTTCTAGGTCTTCTACTCGTTGCCTTAAGCCATCTATTTTTTCACGTAGCTGTTTTATTTCTTGCCACAGTTGCTCAATTTCAGACAAAGGACTTTCAAGAAACCTGGTTTCAATCGCAGTACCACTTTCCAAACCCAGAAAATTCTGTATGAACACAATTTTTGTTTGTTGCAGCATATCAGCCGTTCAACTGAAAACATTTTTGAGTTCCAAAAAAGTTTATATCGAATAGAAAAAAAATTATAAAAATTTCTAAAAGGTTTCTTAAAAAGCACAACATGTAATAAAAGATGACAGCTCAAAAAAACTTTCACCTCGTGTCCTACCGCAGTACATTCACGCCTAAATCCACCATCGCCATCAATCTTCAAGAAGTTATGGGTATTCTAATTTCAACTAATTATAACTGCTAATTTCTACTTCATCTTAAGTTATAGGTCTGAAAATTGGAAGCGGACAGAAACACCCGCTAACTTTCGTCAATTTTAATTTTATTCAAATTTTACAATAACGGTCGAAGCGGAAAAGATCCGCTTAGTGGAAATTCGAAGCGGGCAGAAACACCCGCTAACGTTCGTCAATTTTAATTTTGAAATTTTACAATAACGGTCGAAGCGGAAAAGATCCGCTCAGTGGAAATTCGAAGCGGGCAGAAACACCCGCTAACGTTTGTCAATTTCAACTTTATTGAAATTTTACAATAACGGTCGAAGCGGAAAAGATCCGCTTAGTCGAAATTCGAAGCGGGCAGAAACACCCGCTAACGTTCGTCAATCTTAATTTTATGGAAATTTTACAATAACGGTCGAAGCGGAAGATCCGCCTAGCGGAAATTCGAAGCGGGCAGAAACACCCGCTAACGTTCGTAAATTTTAATTTTATTGAAATTTTACAATAAAGGTCGAAGCGGAAAAAATCCGCTTAGTGGAAATTCGAAGCGGGCAGAAACACCCGCTAACGTTCGTCAATTTTAATTTTCTACTACTACTATTACTACTACCGTGGCCGGTCATTTGGCCGACATACAAATTAGACGACACACCTTTTAGCCGACACTTGAGCAAATATAACAACTCGAACACCGCAATTCACGATAATTACCCGCGCATTTAGCGGTAAATGTAGCACTCTTTAGTTGTGAAACAAACATTAATAGGCTATTACTGCTAGCTAACATAGCCATGCCTCCGTGGCTCGTGGGACTTGATATGAATCTATCACAACCGAACAAATTATGACGGCCGAACGTAATTAAGTCGACGCTTCTAATAACACAACTTTAATTATACAGTTCCGATTTTGGTCATTTTCACGTCGTCTTGATGAAAGCTGCCAGCTAATTGGCGTGTCTTCTAACTTGTGTGTCGCCTAATACACCTAGCACCTACTACTACTAATGTAATCAATTTTTTTGTCAAAATCGGTCAAATGTAAATTGAATCAAATTGCAATAGTGCAAGTACAAATAGTCAAAGAAAGCAATCAAATTGCAATAGTACAAATAAATCAAAGTAATAAAAAAACAAAGGTACAAGTAGTCAAATAAAGCAATCAAATTTAAGCTAATTCAATTGATTTTCTCGCACGGCTTTGTTGATTGCGCAAGCAAGCTCCTTTCTACCCTTCTCGTTTAGATGGACGCCGTCAGGTAAAAAAGACCTCGCTTTGTGCACTTCTTTGTGCAGCTTGAAAAAAGGCAAGTTTGACTGGCTTAGTTGCGCGTTGAAACGTTGGATGTTAAAGTGAGTGCAGTTTCGCTTCAGTACAGTGCACACGATCACTCTTGGACGGTTCGCCAAATTTCTGATGGCACTGTATAAGGCCCGTATTTTCTCCAATACATCAGTTGGATCTTCGCCCGGTCCATTGCGCGCAGCCAGATTGTTACCACCTACAGCCAGGATAACATTTCTGTAGACGGCCAAGGTATCCAGCAACACAAAAAACTGATTAACTTTCCCCCCCCCCCCCCCGATAAGGAATAGGCAACACAGTTCTGAACACATATGCTGTCGAAGATAGAATCGCCGACTATCGCGGTATGGACCTCTTCTTCATCAACAAAATTATTATAAATAAATTCAGTTGTGGTGCCGTCGATGTTGTCCTTCACAAGCCGTCCGTGCTGTTGATGGTTAGCAAACAGCGGTTTTAGCCTTTTCTTAGGCGGGGCTGAGTTGTTGTTCCCATGGAGGTTACCCAGTCGACTGCGATCCATTTCAACTGAAAGCGAAACAAATATTTACAAAGCTCAATAACACAGCAGCAGCAAACCACCAATAGTATAATAGTACAGATATAGTATTAAGCGCGTATTGGGTACTGGCATATAGCCTATCGAGTTCGCCTTGACGAGAGCTTTCCAACGATATAACTTTTGTATGGGTCCCATCGAAACGGAGCGATGGGCCGCGCCAGGCCCCTGTGCCGCCATCGCGACCCTGTGCCGCCATCGCGACCGTGCCGCCATCGCGACCCTGTGCCGCCATCGCAACACATCCGTCCAACACGCCCGTCCAACACATCCGTCCAAATCGTACAACGACCTATTGGAACTAATGAAATTAATTCCGGCTTACTGTCTGAGCTTTTGGAACTTTCGTATACATTGCGCAATTTCAAATGCTCTATTCATGGCAGTTCAGTGAGCGGATGCAGGTGATGCCGTCTCCACCAGTGTTGACTCACAATTAGCATGTCACGTTACCTGTGAGGCAACACACCAAACGAAATTTTCATACCCTGCTTTATGGTGAACAACTATGAAGTGAGCATTTCAAAACTTGAAATTTAAAAAGTATATCATTGGAAAGCTGGATTCATATAGAATCTAACTAAGTAAACGGGATTTCAAAAATCGAACGGGAACACATTTAAAAAAAGGTTTGCAGTTGGGGGGGGGGGGCTGGAGGTTGGGACCCATGGGCCTGGTATGTGTCCGAAAAAGGCTTATATCTCGAAAACTACTGAACCAAATTTAAAAAATGAATATGTTTTGGAATCAGCATGAACTGGGGCATCAACCTGGCGTTAAAAAAAGTTAAAAAAGTAAAGGAATAAAAACTCAATTTTTGACAATTTGGCTAAATTTTGCCTTTTTTCAGCAAAGTTTGGAAAATTGGAAAATAAGGCAATGAAAATAAGCCGAAGCTTTTCAACCAATATACATTCGTAAAGAGGATTAAATGGGCAAGAAAATGATATAATATACTTTCAAATACGTCGGGTAACAAAAAAGTTATTAAACTAAACAACTTTGAAAATTCGAAAATTTTGCGAAAATCGACCCTGATTTCGGTCTCTACATTGCTCTCGCATTCTCTTGTTTGGCAATACTTTAAAAAGATAATAACATGGTTGTTGGAAGCGTGAAATCTAGTTTACCATGATACCAAAAACTTGTATGTTTTGTCTTGACAAAGTGGGAAATTTAGTCAAGGTAACTCAAAATTGTCAAATTTTTGGCCCCTAAATCGCTAATTATTGAAAATTTTGAAATCAAATAAACAAAGTGGAAAAAAGATCTATATATATTCTGAAAGTACACTAACAGGGCAACAAAATGAGCTATTATAGACCTTCTAAATCGTCTTCTTCAAAAAGTTATTAACAGACGTTTTTCATGAAGTTCGACTTTTTCTTCACCTTATTCGACGGTTCTTTAAAATTTTGTGAACAAATCAAAATATTGGCATTTAGTTCTACACAAACTCATAAAGTACGTTAACAGGGCAACAAAATGAGCTATTATAGACTTTCTAAATCGTCTTCCTCAAAAAGTTATTAACAGACGTTTTTCATGAAGTTCGACTTTTTCTTCACCTAATTCGACGGTTCTTTAAAATTTTGTGAACAAATCAAAATATTGGCATTTAGTTCTACACAAACTCATAAAGTACGTTAACAGGGCAACAAAATGAGCTATTATAGACTTTCTAAATCGTCTTCCTCAAAAAGTTATTAACAGACGTTTTTCATGAAGTTCGACTTTTTCTTCACCTAATTCGACGGTTCTTTAAAATTTTGTGAACAAATCAAAATATTGGCATTTACTTCTACACAAACTCATAGAGTACGTTAACACGGCAACAAAATGAGCTATTATAGACTTTCTAAATCGTCTTCCTCGAAAAGTTAATAACAGACGGTTTTCATGAAGTTCGACTTTTTTTTCACCTAATTCGACGGTTCTTTAAAATTTTGTGAGCAAATCAAAATATTGGCATTTACTTCTACACAAACTCATAAAGTATGTTAACACGGCAATAAAATGAGCTATTATAGACTTTCTAAATCGTCTTCCTCAAAAAGTTATTAACAGACGTTTTTCATGAAGTTCGACTTTTTCTTCACCTAATTCGACGGTTCTTTAAAATTTTGTGAACAAATCAAAATATTGGCATTTACTTCTACACAAACTCAAAAAGTACGTTAACACGGCAACAAAATGAGCTATTATAGACTTTCTAAACCGTCCTCTTCAAAAAGTTATTAACAGACGTTTTTCATGAAGTTCGACTTCTTCTTCACCTTATTCGACGGTTTTTTAAAATTTTTTAAACAAATCAAAATATTGGCATTTAGTTCTGCACAAAATCATAAAGTACGTTAACAGGGCAACAAAATGAGCTATTATAGACTTTCTAAATCGTCTTCCTCAAAAAGTTATTAACAGACGTTTTTCATGAAGTTCGACTATTTCTTCAGTTAATTATACGGTTCATTAAAATTTTGTGAACAAATCAAAATTTAGGCAATTGCTTGTACACAAACTCATAAAGTACGTTACCAGTGCAACAAAATGGGCTAACATAGATCTTCTAATTCGTCTTTTTCAAAACGTTATTAGAAGACGTTTTTCATGAAGTTCGACATTTTCTCCAACTAATTCGATGATTAATTAATATTTTGTGAACAAATCAACATGTGGGCATTTAATTCGACACAAATTGATTTTGTACGTTATCACGGCAACAAAATGGGCCAAAAGCTAACATAGACTTTCAAACTCGTCTTGTTCAAAAAGTTATTAACAGACGTTTTTCATGAAGTTCGACTTTTTCTTCACCTAATTCGACGGTTCTTTAAAATTTTGTGAACAAATCAAAATATTGGCATTTACTTCTACACAAACTCATAGAGTACGTTAACACGGCAACAAAATGAGCTATTATAGACTTTCTAAATCGTCTTCCTCAAAAAGTTAATAACAGACGGTTTTCATGAAGTTCGACTTTTTCTTCACCTAATTCGACGGTTCTTTAAAATTTTGTGAACAAATCAAAATATTGGCATTTACTTCTACACAAACTCAAAAAGTATGTTAACACGGCAACAAAATGAGCTATTATAGACTTTCTAAATCGTCTTCCTCAAAAAGTTAATAACAGACGGTTTTCATGAAGTTCGACTTTTTTTTCACCTAATTCGACGGTTCTTTAAAATTTTGTGAACAAATCAAAATATTGGCATTTACTTCTACACAAACTCATAAAGTATGTTAACACGGCAATAAAATGAGCTATTATAGACTTTCTAAATCGTCTTCCTCAAAAAGTTATTAACAGACGTTTTTCATGAAGTTCGACTTCTTCTTCACCTTATTCGACGGTTTTTTAAAATTTTGTGAACAAATCAAAATATTGGCATTTAGTTCTGCACAAAATCATAAAGTACGTTAACAGGGCAACAAAATGAGCTATTATAGACTTTCTAAATCGTCTTCCTCAAAAAGTTATTAACAGACGTTTTTCTTGAAGTTCGACTATTTCTTCAGTTAATTATACGGTTCATTAAAATTTTGTGAACAAATCAAAATTTAGGCAATTGCTTGTACACAAACTCATGAAGTACGTTACCAGTGCAACAAAATGGGCTAACATAGATCTTCTAATTCGTCTTTTTCAAAACGTTATTAGAAGACGTTTTTCATGAAGTTCGACATTTTCTCCAACTAATTCGATGATTAATTAATATTTTGTGAACAAATCAACATGTGGGCATTTAATTCTACACAAATTGATTTTGTACGTTATCACGGCAACAAAATGGGCTAAAAGCTAACATAGACTTTCAAACTTGTCTTGTTCAAAAAGTTATTAACAGACGTTTTTCATGAAGTTCGACTTTTTCTTCACCTAATTCGACGGTTCTTTAAAATTTTGTGAACAAATCAAAATATTGGCATTTACTTCTACACAAACTCATAGAGTACGTTAACACGGCAACAAAATGAGCTATTATAGACTTTCTGAATCGTCTTCCTCAAAAAGTTAATAACAGACGGTTTTCATGAAGTTCGACTTTTTCTTCACCTAATTCGACGGTTCTTTAAAATTTTGTGAACAAATCAAAATATTGGCATTTACTTCTACACAAACTCATAGAGTACGTTAACACGGCAACAAAATGAGCTATTATAGACTTTCTAAATCGTCTTCCTCAAAAAGTTAATAACAGACGGTTTTCATGAAGTTCGACTTTTTCTTCACCTAATTCGACGGTTCTTTAAAATTTTGTGAACAAATCAAAATATGAGCATTTACCTCTACACAAATTCGTTGGGTACGTTATCACGGGAACAAAATGGGCTAACAACTGACAGAGCCGTTCTAACTACATGCCATTAACCTGCAAAAGTCTCTTCTACTGCAGAAAGAAGAACAAAAATAAGCCAAACCAAAAAAACTAACAAAAAAAGGCTTCATTGTCATCTGTATCCTCCTCCTCTTCATTCTGGGTTGAAGACGTAGATCAAATTTTTATTTTTGCAGCACAAATTTCTGTAATTTTTTTCCGTGCGGAGCCTGGATAAGATTTACACCCGTTGAAAAGAAGGAAATAAGTGGACAAAACAGTGTAATTGTAGTGTATTTCTAAGAGTGTAATTTATTAAAAATAGCGGTGTATTTCTAAGAGTGTAATCACTTCAAAATTACACTTTTCACTCTTTTCCCCACTAAAAATTGAACAAAAGAGTGTAATTTTTAAGAGTGTAAAAAGAGTGGAATGAAGAGTGTAAAGAGTGTAAACAAAGTGTAATTTTCTAAAAATTACACTCTTACACTCTTTTCCCTGCTATTTAAGAGTGGAAAACGCTTTACACCCTAATCTCGCTTAATAACGGTGTATTAGGGGTGGACACCTCGGCCCGGGAAAAAAAATGATTCGAGTTCGATTTCTACTGACATTTCTTAAACATTTCATTCTATCATGAGTTTCATCAAAGTTCACTTGTGCAATAATTATTTAATTCAGATCGTTCGCAAGCATTTCATAAAATAA